>NC_089754.1:11635302-11762802 GCF_040412425.1 Macrobrachium rosenbergii
CCAAGGGTCTTTTTATGTTGTCTCATATGGAAAAAGAAGAGGATACATCCCATAAAGAAACAGCTTAACTTTATATCTCTCGCTCATCCCAAGACATCGGAGAAGAGCTGTGTCTATGAACATGGCATCTTATTTTTTGTTATATAATGGCTTTTTTTATTTATTTGTATCACATATTTGACACAATATATTTACCAAAATATATACAAGCACATGCACGCGTGTAAAGTTAGACATCCGCATGCATTATATATATATATATATATATATATATATATATATATATATATATATATATATATATATATATATATATATATATATATATATATATATATATATATATATATATATATATATATATATATATATATATATATATATATATTATTTTGGTATATCTGACAATTAAATAATGGAGATACGAGGCAACTGTAAAACCGAGTTTATTTTATTACTCTAAACCATTACCTTATTTTCACGCAAGGTTAGACTGGGTTAGTTCAAATCAAAAATACACTTTAAAACGGGCAAAAGAAGGAGAATGGAACATTTTGAAGGCTGGAAGGGGAGATATATAGTGAAATCAAATTGTATTCAACATTCATATATACATGCATAATACACACACACACACACACACACACACACATATATATATATATATATATATATATATATATATATATATATATATATATATATATATATAATATATATATATATATATATATATATATATATATATATATATATATATATATATAAAGGCTAACGAAGGAAAGAGAAACGATGGAGTTACTGCAAGGTCTTTCCACTTCTTGTCCTTTACTTAGCAGACTGAAGAAATAAAAAAAATAAGCTTACAAAGAAAGCTCGTATAAATGACAGATAGGGATTACAAATGAAAAAATATGTACCTGGAATCCAACACAACTGAAGAATTAGTAGGCCTACCAAATCAGGGTTAATATTTAAGAGGTTTTACAAAGGATTAGGCTCAACAGCTCAGAAGCAGGGAGAGATAATTAAAACGATAAAAGCGCAACTCAATCATTCTCATTTTGGTCAACAATAACAATAGATTTAGTTGATAAATTAAACAATATCACATTTTGATCCAATGATAGATTCGTTAGTTTTAATGTTTGTTCTCTTTTTGCTAAAGTCAGTATAGACCCTATTTTAAATTGATAACCCATCATGAATTACCTCTACCTGTAAGCCATATTATTTTACTAATTAGGCTGTGCATTTATCCCCACTCCTCTGTGATTGTAAAATTTATATTCAATGGCAATATTCTAGAATTTTAAATGATTTACTCTCTAATTTGAATAACTAGGTAACAAATTTATTTGGTATGGCAATGGGCAACCAACAACTTTATCCCCATCACCCTCTCAGCACTCTAAACTTTATTGTCCCATCGCTGAAATCGAATACAAAGAAAAATAGGGACAGATTTATGTTATCCTTCAAAGTGATATTTGTTTTAATAAAGCATTATCTAACATTGCTGAATAGGTGCAAGTTTCTGTGCTGCTGTGTCACCCTAGTGTCCCCATTACTGCACCCAAGTTAATTGTCATGTGCCAAGACCTGTATTTCTCACTGCTCACCTCCTTCATCAATCAACCAAGAGAAGATTTTCTCAGGGTATAATCTATATAATTGTGGTATCTTGTTTATGTAATGCAACCCGCAGTGCCCTTATATGTTATTAAGCATCTTTTAAGAGGTTCTCTAAGAGTATAATCTGAATGCTTGTGGCACCCTTGCTTTGTCAGTTACCATAAAGAAGGTGCCAAGGAGCCATTGCTTATAGCTCCTTTGTGTTACTCTTCTGATTTTATGTAATTTTAACTAATTATGGTAGACACTGAATTTCTCTCAAAGTCCTAAATTAGGCTTAAATGATACGAGTTCCCTCTTTCTCTATGAATGTCAATAAACTACACAGTTGTGCTGTTGCAATAAGGTAAGTCAAATTCCCCATCCCACCGACATTTATAACAGTGGCGACCTTGCCAGGATCTTGCGTCTTGCTTCTTGCTTGTGCAAAATTCCAGCAGACTAGCAATCGGCCTTGCCTCTGCTATGCTAGGAGTTGGAAGATTGTAAAGCAAATCCCTTTACATTTTATGGGCACATCATTGTCAGAGGCACTCAGCATAAGTATTTTCTTTGATTTTATAACACACTGTAAAATTTGTGTCTAGGAATCCTAGCATAAATTGCATGTATGAATCAGTAGACTAATGACTGGGAGTAAGCCCACAACTCACTCCCTTCACAAGAGAGAACATTGCCATTTACACACATATATAACTCTGAAGCTATTGCATGCTAGCAAAAAGAACACTGGGTCTTAAGTGGTTAGGAATTAGCCAGGAAGTACAGTGATAAACGTGATGAAACTCAGGGAAAGTGCACATACTCCCCACTGAATTTTGTCAAGTCCTCTTACCTGGGAAAGACATATCTGGCAACTTGTCACACCCGTGGGAAGAATCAAACCTCTTCCCCGTTCTCAAACATTCATGCTGACATCACTCTCGCTTTCACTCTCTCAGTAACCAATTCACGGTTAAAGTCTGCATATTCCTAGTCCGTTTATCTTAGCATTCATATTCAACATTACACTTGAATTCGTAACTGCACTTTGAGCATAAAATAAAAGTCTGTATGCTCATATTTTAACTTATTCAGACAAAGTCATGTTTACATTCCTAACGCCAGTACGCAGACAGCAGTCGTGCTGCCTCCCTGTGTTTGGTTTCAGAGACGGCCTCGTCTCGCGCTCACACGTCAATCACCTTTACTTGCCTGTCATAAAACGCCATTTTGTATGACTTGACAGCTGTCAGCCGCCATTAACTGTCATGACAGTAACGTAAATTCGCCGCACACACTTGCGATCACAAAGTCAGCTAAAATCCTTTTAAGTCAAACACAAGACCTTTTATATTGTCATATCATTACTGATAGCATTTAATTCTTTACCCAACATGGGAACCTTTCATTTCAAATTTATCTTTAAGAGCAGTGTGTCATTCATTCATTCCTCGCATAAGCTAAGTCTGAGAATAATTATATTTGTGTGAGTACACACTATACACTTCATTAAGTGCCCATCTCAACAAACCTAATTAATTGTGAAGCTATTGCACAACCAGAGCTTGATGTGCTCCTCACTTGACTCACACACAAACCCTTATTAAAATATAGCATACACATACTTTTTATGATCGTGTTTCCCATGGCCTGCTCCTTGATTTAGTAGGTATTGAGAGCCAAATTTTAATTCCATTTTCCAGAATGAGAGCCATAAACCAGAACCATTCTCTTCAACAAATTACCGTTCTTCAGAACAAAACAAACCCGTTCTTTTGAACACATATGTTCCTCAGAACCAATTTACTTTCTTCAGAACAAACTTACGTTTTAGAGTCTGTGATTATTACTATTCACGCTGATTAATTTTAATTTCATTTCATATTTTTGCGTGTTCCACAATGCTCACTCACATGCCTTTGCACTACTGATTTTGGGATTAATTTATTTTGTTCTGAATTGACCCTTACCTCTGTTCCGTGTTACCCTTGTGACCGTGAGCAAGTTAACCAAGTTTTGTGTTTATGTATCTCCACGTATGTGCTATCGTTCAATATGTGTCAGAAATTAATTGCAGTAAGCAATCAGCTTATGCACGATTGGTTTGAATTGATCACCTTGTGTAAGTTTAATCAAATCATTCCTCGTGAACCAATCTGCACCATTTGTGCCTTGCAAACCTAATAACTGCACTTATGAGCCTTTAAATTATTAAGTTCTTCAGAACCCACTTACACTTCTTTAACAGCGGTGCCATGTGCTGGCCCACACTGTTGCATAGCCACCTCCTGATCAGCAGAGTGTCATTTCCAGTCCATGCGATTGATTGTATGGTCCACTACCTACCTACCTATCACCCTGCTTGGAGCTTTAGGCTCACAACAGCTGCAGCAACATGTCTGCCGAAGATTACAGGAACTTCCTAGAAATTGGGAAGGGGCTGAATTTCAGGGGGGAAAACTGAACTCATGGGTACAAACCCAAGTAGCTTCCACAAAGAAGAAGAGGGTTGAGAGGGAGGAATAAGAAAGGAAGGAGAGAGAAGCAAAGGAGGAGAGGGAGAGGAGCCAAGAGAAGCAGAGGCAGAGAAGCAAAGACAGTTCGAACTAGCCTTGGCCCAGGAGAAATGAGCCCTCGCACAATTAGAAAGACAAGAAAGGGAAAGCCAGCGCAACCATGAGTTAGCACTTGAAAAGTCTCACCAGGAGAGTACCATGACACTTGCCCAACACGGGGCCGAGCATCCCACCCCGGCCACTACACAGTCCACTCTCAACAGCATAACCTTGCTAATTCTGTAGTGGAGTAACGCTGAACCTGAGGCCTGGCTCTGACAACTGGAACGTGTCTTCACAAATTTTGAGCCTACCATAGCAGGAATCTCCTTGATCCTTGGCAAACACATGGGCAGCAAGGGCCTAGTCGCCTTCCGCTCCTTAACCAGATGATTGGTAACTGCCATTGTAATGGCAGTTACCAGTCATCAATCTCTAGGCCTCCAGCCAAGGGTCCTAAATTTGAGGCATCAGGGAGACTTGCATGCCAGTGTCTTTGAAATGCCTTGACCTGGCATACAGGGTAGCTACCTTGAGGGGGTGCCACAAATTTAGGACCCTTGGCTGGAGGCCTAGAGATTGATGATTGGTAACTGCCATTACAATGGCAGTTACCAATCATCTGGTTAAGGAGCGGAAGGCGACTAGGCCCTTGCTGCCCATGTGTTTGCCAAGGATCAAGGAGATTCCTGCTGTGGTAGGCTCAAAATTTGTGAAGACACGTTCCAGTTGTCAGAGCCAGGCCTCAGGTTCAGCATTACTCCACTACGGAATTAGCGAGGCCTCCAGCCAAGGGTCCTAAATTTGTGGCACCTCCTCAAGGTAGCTACCCTGTATGCCAGGTCAAGGCATTTTGAAGACAATGGCATGCAAGTCTCCCTGATAAGGGACGACAAAGTCCCTTGTGGAGCTAAATTTGTGAACAAACTCGTCACCATTGAGAGTATTAATCGGGTGAAACTGAGTCTCCCAACAGAAATAAGCTCTGCACACCTTCCTGGAGGCTATGACTTCCTCCTGGGACAGGATTCTCATCCCCACCTAACTCAAGACAACCCAGGGGTTCTGACTCCTCACAGTCTCAGTTCCTCATTGGATGAGTCAGTAGAGTTCTCGGATAGCACTCTGCTAGGCCCGAGTTCGAGTCTCCGGCCGGCCAATGATGAATTAGAGGAATTTATTTATGGTGATAGAAATTAATTTCTTGGTATAATGTGGTTCGGTTTCCACAATAAACTGTAGGTACCGTTGCTAGGTAACCAATTGGTTCTTAGCCACATAAAATAAGTCTAATCCTTCAGGCCACCCCTAGGAGAGCTGTTAATCAGCTCAGTGGTCTGGTTAAACTAAGGTATACTTAACTTTTCCTCACAACCTCCATCAGGTACAAATAGTCTTCATAGACCTGCCTCAGAGCCACTGCCAGTGCCACATGGGTGCCCTGAGCAGTGCCAGGCTCCATCTGTCTCGGCCGTTGAGCCCTTACCAAATGTAATTCCTATGCCTGGCCCTGCCTTAGTGCCAGTGCCAGAGCACATTGTAGATCTCCCTTTAGGAGACCCTAACTTGCCTGAAATTCCCTGCCAGTGCCACTTGAGCACCCTGAGCAGTGCCAGGCCCCATTCGTCTCGGTTGTTAAGCCCTTGCCAAGTTTAATTCCCATGCCTGGCCCTGCCTTAGTGCCAGTGCCAGAGCCCACCATAGATATTCCTGCAGGAGATCCCAGTCCGGATCACCTCTCTTCTCACAGCTTGACAGTAAGAGAGACAACCCAAGGTTTACTAGGGTCACCTCCAGATTTCCCTGACCACAGTGGAAACTCACCCCCTGGCACAGCCTTGCAACCCATGCCCAAGTTGGTCATTGCAACCTACAAACCTCTCACGCCCGCAACTACTTCCTTTCTCTCCCAGTCCTCAGAAGATAAGATTCTAGTGAACAATCCTCTAGGATCTCAGCTGGTCACAGAAATCACAGAACTGTGCCGGCAAATTGTAGAAATTATTGGCACTGCCCTTGCTTTGGTTGTCGCAGCAGCCAGAGCAGATGGCACTCCAGCGCCTTCCTTGGACTCGGTTTCACTGATTCCTCCTACAATGTCAAACCAACAACCTAAGAGAGGGTCAAGGAAGATACCTGTGACAACCAATGAGGCAACAGATCTTCTCAGCCTAAGGAAAATCATAAGATGAAGGTATTCCTCGACTTTATGCATTGTTGTTTGGAGGTTTCTGAATGTTCTAATTTTTTTTGTTCCTGTTGGTTGTTGTTTATTTCTTCCACTTGTTTGTTACATTCCTTCTTATATAAAAGATTTTCTCGAACCAGAGGGGTGGCATTACTTATTCCCATGTAGCTAACAACAAACAACCCATGTAACTAACAACAAAAACAAAGGTAAAATAAAATTAACTAGGGTATGCATAAAAGATACCATTTTTTTTTTATTAAACTGGCCATATGACAGCACGGAACCTAGGGTTAAAATCCTCCCATGTGTGTAAAGTGTGAAAGACTGCAACGATCCGGTGTGGATCTCTGGGCTATTCCCATATAATAGAGACATGAACAATATCTTGATGAGGGTGCAGAGGTACGCATGGTCGGTCTAGGTTATAGTGCAGCCTTTGACCATGTGAATCATGAAATGCTTATCTACAAATTCAAGCTGTTGGGATTTGGTGGATCTTTTATTCATATTTTAATTGAGATTTAATAGGCAGAACTCAAAGAGTCTGTGACGATGGCAGTAAAGTAGCTTTAGTAATGTGTTCCTCAAGGTAGTGTTCTTAGACCTTTGCTATTCATTACATATACTAATGACGTGTGGGAAGGTCTGGAGAACAAACCGATTACATATATTATGCAGATGATGTTACTCATTTATATGAAATACAGCATAACACAAATTTAGAAGAGAGAGAGAGTTGTTGTTAGATTAAGGTGGCCTTGTGCCAGCACGGGATCTTAGAGAGAGCGCCAATTCATTATACAAACAGCTTACCCCTGCAGTTACTTAGATGTAAATACTGTATGATGTTTCTTGTCTAGACGAAAATGTTAAATATTTATAAATGGGCTATACATAGAACGGTAATCTTTGTAAAAAATAAGAAAAATATGTTATCGTTCATGGGTTGTGGAGAAGAAATGGACTGAAGACAACTCCTAAGCAGGGCAGAATAGGAAGGATATCAAAATACCTGGAAATGAAAAACAACCACTATAATCTTATAATTATAGCCTCAGGGTTTGTCTCAAAGGTCTGTCACACCCGTGTAAAGTTGTTGTTTTGTAAAATTGGCAACAGGGCAGACCTTTATACGCCATGCGAGACAGGTCTCTTTGTGGAATTCTGTTCTCGTGTGATCTTCGGGTGCTGACTCTCATCTCAAACTTTTGAGTAGATTTATGTCGTTGGCAAAGTTTATTTTGCCGACTCTTAATATTGACTTGTGGCATACATGTAAAGTGAGTTCATTATGTTTGTTGCATAAAATGCACTGCACCGACAAACGTCCTCAGCACTCTTCTTTACCAGACCTAACTGTTTTTGCTGGAAACACTGGGCAAGCTGCTGCTGCTGCATATAGTGTGTCGTTTTCTAGCACCAGGTTCAATATGAGTTTTATCTGGGCTACAATTACAACTTGCCTAGTGCAGTTGTGGAGTCCTCTGATCTCCAAATATTTAAGTGAGTAGCAAATTAATACCTAGTCTCTGAGACGTCCCCTGGATTTCACGTGTACCGGTTTGATTTTCTATTCCAACATATTTGTTTATTTATGAATTTTTCCTACAACTTGTCACTTACTGTAGGCTGTTATACCTTTAGAGCCGTCGCGGATTTACAGTCTATTGACTCTATCAATAAGTGTTTTCACCTGCAGTTTTATAAAAAGAAAGAAAGAAAGAAAAGAATCCATTATACCTGATATAAAAAAATAAATATGCTGTCTGCATATCCTAAAATAAAAACAGTACCTGCAAACTATTAGGTACAAAGGATATGATAATTATAGTTAATAAAATGTATTCCGTTATTCTTTCATGTCATAATTTCAGGAATGTGTCCTAAAATCTAAGATAGATGAAGTAAAGGGCCATATTAACTTAGAACATGATTAAAAGATTTGTCTGACGTTGTCCTAAGGCAACAATCATGTTATGTAGGCAGCAACAGCTGTCTGACGTCATATTCATTCGTGGCGTCACCTTGGACAACCACCATTCAGGGTTATGGATGGCTGTGAGAACCAAAGAGAACAGAGATATTTCCTGCTTAAGGAAAGGCCTTTATACTTTGTTGTTTAGAGGTTTCCGAAATGGCATGAAAGATGGAGCGTTGTATTCTTATAAGCCTTTTTGTTCGTTCCTGTTGCTTGTTGTTCTTTTTCTTTAATATACGAGTTACATTTCTTCCTAAATAAATGATTTTATCGTCGTAGAAAAATACGTTTTATTTAGATTAAATTGACTATATTACACACACACACACACATAGTGTGTGTGTTCCAGAGCATGTTTGTGTGTATGCGTGTTTATGTAAATATATCGCTGCTGCAGTCTGCATACACGTAATTTATTCATCACTTCTGAAATATGAGTGTTTATTCATTTGTACTTTTTTTCTCTTCTGGTTATATGCCTTTCATTCAATAAACAGAATAAACGAATAGTAAAATTAAACGATTCACGCATTAGAAAAAAAAAAACTGACGATATGTCACAAAAATAGATATTACCGCATTAAGTACTTACGTAAAAAATGGTGAACTGACATCGTCAGACCCTCTCAACGATTGTCAAGAAACTTCTCCCTTTTCAACGTGATCCTACATCTTTAATGTAAGCCACATGGATCACCCCCACCCCTCTCTCTCTCTCTCTCTCTCTCTCTCTCTCTCTCTCTCTCTCTCTCTCTCTCTCTCTCTCTTTCACTTAAAATACAGCACATCAACAGAAAAATTTCATCTTCGTCTTTGCAATCCCATATGAGGGATTCAGTGTGTGCTTATTAGCATTTCTACTTTAGTTTGTTTTCGTGACTACGGAGATTAACTGTTTATTTGAAACTCAGTTTCTTTTCTATGGATCCTCACGCTAGCAACAACTGTACTTAAAATCGAACGTATGTAATAATAACTCGTTCGTGCATAATTAATATCTTACACAAAAAACATACTCGAAACGTTAACAGTTCTTTCATAATGTTGGTTATACAAACTGTGTCAATGATTATCCTTATTTCATTCTTAATTTAGTTTTATAGGAACATATATATATATATATATATATATATATATATATATACATATACATATTACACATACACACATATATATATATATATATATATATATATATATATATATATATATATATATATATATATATATATATATATACACATATATATATATATATTCAGGTGCTATGCTCTTCTCCCATATACGTTAAAAACTAAACAGGAATACTGAAACCTATCAATTTTGGTGACAACAAAAATACAGAAAATTCAAGCTGAATTGTTAATATGGCGGTTATAGTATTGGCTAATTTATGCAATGAAATATTAATACTATGTAATTCTTGACGGTAAAAGAAAATTAAATGACAAAAACCTAGTCCATCAACAGCTTCAACGCGAAAAGCACCAAATTGTACAAATCTAAACAAAAATAAAGAGGTAACAACATCATTCACCCTTCAAATGTTATAATATAAATTAAATATTTTTGCAGTCTAATGTAACCCTCCCTTTATTTAAATCTAATGGTTTTTTTGGGTCTCTGGTATAAATTTCCAGTGTCATGAGCAATTCTATTACTGTCAGATAATTTCTCGTTCATTTATTATTCATGTTGTCAGATGTTTGTTAAGTCGGTTTAGAAGGAAATACCTATTTACTATATTAACCATAAAAATTTAATTTATATGAAATTAATTTCTAACCATGGAAGTAATGAATTAATAACCTGGAATCAAGAAAAATACAGTATATTTTCTTGCAATATTTTCTTGTATTAAAAGAAAACAATGGTCTGCTCCATTAGAATATGAAATCAACGAAGGAGCACAGAATGCAAGATTCTAATGCAGAATGACTCAAAAAAAGATAATGTTATGGTGAAAATTGATGACAGGCGACAAAATGAATGAAAACAAAACAGCTTTTAGGTGTAATTTTAATCTACAGTTATATCGGCATCATATCTAGTGTTATGAAAGGAAATTTTCAAAATTATCGGTTTCATTTTTTTCAAATATTCTTGAAGCAGCAGCCATTCAAATGCATTTTTTTTTTGGTAAGGTAGCTTGATTCAAACCGGTTAATTAAAAAAATGTATGTACAACAGGTTAGTACGTCATATGACCAAAAAAAAAAAAAAAATCATAAACCAAGACCAGCCCCCGCTCACGTAACCTCCTCCTCCTCCCCTCTCTTTATCTCTCTCTCTCTCTCTCTCTCTCTCTCTCTCCGCTGAAACCGTCCTGGTAACTCATACGGGCCAAAGAAATTTTGTCCTCCGCTTTCGTCATTTCCAATAGGAATATGCAAATTGTGGCGATTGCTGCGTTTGTTCCAAATGAAAGACGAAAAAGGCAAAATAAAAAACGTCTCTGTCAATCATGTGGATTAACCGGAAGACGAAGACCAGCAGAAGTTGCTGAATGAAGTTATGAATTATTTTTGGGTAGAAGTAAAGAGTGGTTAACGTGGAGTGTTTTAAACAGCTGTGAATTATTTATAACTTCATTTTAGAGGAAGACTGCAAGATCTCTCCTGATCAGCAACAGTTAATTTGCTTTGTTGGCAACTTTACTTTCTCTTGAAAGTTTCGTGATCTCTGCCCCTCTACCTTTAAGGTAGACTGGCAGAGTCTAATCCTTAATTTCCAATCTTTAAACATAATTTTGAAAACTATGCCACTGTCAGATTCCCTTGCTTCTTCTAACTGCCCTCGTTCACCAGACAGGTTTATCACTTTTACTCATTACCCTTACGGGGACGCCGCTTCCGGTGTGCTAAGAAAGGCATACTGAAGACGGTACCTATATGTTGCAGCGCCTTTTCGGCGATAACCATATTACTTTTTGCCTTTAAATTTTCACCAGCTCCCTTTGGACTTTTCTTTCTTATCTGTCCATTTATTGGTTTTTGTTAAATTTTCCAACATACTTTCTTCCCCCAGTTTCCATTTTTTATTCGAATATAACTCTTTCGGAGGAGTGCTATGAATAAAATAGGTTAATCAGTTGTCGTCATAAAATTCCTTGAGTTATGATAATCACTTAACTTTTTCTTTTCATTTTCTGTTGAGAATTGTTAAGTTAACAGTTTATGTTTTATCTTTCAAACTTGCTGAATAGGAAGTTGTGTGTGGTGAACATTCTTTATCTTCTTTTGGTGTTTATTTCGTTTTAAAACCAGTGCATCACAAAATACCATTGCTTTTGGCATTTGACAAACACAAAGTCAGTGCCACAGTATATCGCAAGACCTTGCATAGGAATCTAAACATTTATACAGAGAGGATAATTGGGATATAAACGTCTTCCTTGGCAGTCGGCATCATTGAAACTGTCGTACATCAGTGTTACATTAAACCAATCAATCAATCAATCAATCCTTCATTCACAGAGAAACTCAGCGTGATTCACGTACGACACTATTCCAACATGTATAGCCTTGCCCATCTTTTGGAATTTATGCAGAATTTAACGCTGCCTTGCCTGTGACATCATTACAGGGTGTCAACACCAATAACGTCATATCGTAAAATAAAGAATAACATTTTCACTGTATTTTTTGACCGAACTCTAACCTTTGAAGGGCTTATTGTACATGGAAATATTCGCTTAAATAACTACAGTAAAGGTCAAAGCTTTTAACAAAAAAGGTAGCTATGGGTATCACAAAAGAATTACTCAGAATTTCCATTCAATAAAAGTATTAGAGAAAGACGTAAAAAAAAGTATATATTCGACCACACATTTCCCTACTCGAACTCGCACACACACGTATGATGTCATTTATGTTTGTGTTTTCATAACTGCACGCAAGTCATACTGAAGCTGTGCTGAGGAATTCTTCCGGTAGCATTACCAAGACACACACACACACACACACACACACACACACATTATGTATATATATATATATATATATATATATATATATATATATATATATATATATATATATATATATATATATATATATATATATATATATATATATATATATATATATATATATATATATATATATATATATATATATACACACACACACTCATATGTATATACATACAGTTATATACACACACACACATATATATATATATATATATATATATATATATATATATAAATATATATATATATATATATATATATATATATATATATATATATATATATATATATATATATATATATATATGTGTCTATGAATGTATAAATGGGGTTGTAAGCATAATTTCTATTTTCACGGTGATTCGTCTCCATCATGATCGACTAACAACCAGGTACAGTGTAATGGAAGTAAAGGCTGAAGACTTCGACGTCCCTAAAGACTGAAACCGGGGACCCCTTACTATGAGTGGTATATATGATATTCTGCAAGATAGAGTTCCTACAAAAGTTTCATTTGTCATTTATAAAAACTCATTTTTAGTCTATTATATTACCTCTTAGTGTTAGAGCACCGTAATGTCTGCTCCTTCCTTTCTTTCCAATAATGTCTTAGTTTGTTCTTTCCTTCACCCAATGTTTCTGTTATTTTGTCTCTAGTCTTTTCCTTCCTATCGACTTACGGTTTCTTAATCGTTTAGTCTCTGATACTTTTTCTGATTTTAGCAACTATTCTTTAAAAAAAAAAACAAAGCACTGTTCTTTCTTTGTTTGTCAAGTCTAATTTGTGAGCATATCCAAGTGGGAACCGACATTTCACGAAGCTAAATGATATCTAGGAATAGTTTCTTCTGACTTTTTTGACAACTCATTCATTTTAGGACTTCAAGTTACATCAAACTTGTCTTTGAGGACTGCGGGGTTCATATTGACAAATACGATTCAACTATATTAGAAGTTTTGTTTGGATGCCCCAAGTTCTTGTCTTCTTCTCAGATGTTGACCGATGTCACTGCTGTGAATATGATTTTCATGTTTGTCCTGTTTCAACAATGGTTTCCCTCTTTACCAGAACAGAATAAGAGACAATCCATCTAATATGGAACCCAGCCATCGATGCATTCCTTCAGCCTCTTTCCTTCGGCACCAAGGAAACATCAATGGGGTTTATCCACCCCTGGTTGGGCTGTTATTTATTTCCCCCGTTGTTTTTTGACGTGATTAAATAAAGTCCTGTCCATTTAATCTACGATCTCACCCTTTCTTTTTCTTTAGATTTTCTCAGTTTTCCTCCATTTCAAAGGGACCTCACTGACTCTGTTCTAAAGGAACTATGTCAGCTAACTTTAATTAGAAATAGAGCCCTTACAACATACCTAAGTTGAACACATTCTAAATATTAGGAACTTGGTTAACCTTTATGACATAAAACCCTAAAATAATAATGTCTAAAGACTGAAAATTGCACATTTCATCGTAGTACAGCTTTCATATTCGTGGCCATATTTAACATCCATACTTAATATGGATAATAAAGAAAAGGTTAACTTTAAGGTTGCATTTTTGTTCCTCGAAGCTGACAAATTTAGCGTTTCCCCATCAGTTACTTGTCTGCTTGCATTCCTCTCTCTCTCTCTCTAGTTATGTAAACATGAAAAACGTACCTCCCCAAACTAACTTGTCCTATTCCCTTCTCCAGTAATTATCTTATCTCTTCAACCCTCTCCCTTTCATTGTGCTTTTTATTTCTTTCCCTTTTTCAGCTACTCCCCTTGATTTGTGACTGTTCCCACAAAGCGTGCTTCGATATAGCTCGTCTTGCCTTGAAGTTGAGTCGTTCTCTCTTTCTCTCATTTGGTGTTTCTCAAATCGTTTGTATTAAATTATTAGAACATTGTCTATCCTCCTCAGATTTTTTTTTTTTGTAGGAGGCAGAATTCATTTTCTATCAACGATTGTGAGACTCTTTTGGACCCTCGCCAGATGATGCCCGGCTTTGACACATTCCAAAAGCCAAATTTCAATAGAGGCCTTCCTCCATCGCCTTTAATAGCTGTGCATTTAGAATCAGCCATGTCCGTTTTGTGTAGCATCGATTTATCAAATTCAATTAAGGTGCCACGGTGGCTCACAGTCCAGTGACTTTGGTCTTTCTCTTTCTGTAATGCACAACTGAGAAACAGTTTTCATGTTTATGTTACCGATTCTAATCCGAGAAGTTTAAAAAGGCAGCGTTGCTACTTATATGTTCGAAGGATAGTTGCCCAAGTTTTTCAAATCCTAGTTTTTCAAACATTATTTTGGCTGATGTTTTTCTTATTTTTACAATAGAAACTCTCCTCTCATTCATGGGTATTTTATTAAGTAAGGCGTGCTCATCACGATAGAAATAATTATTTTTTTTTTTTATTTATTTTGCATAAATGAGTCCACTTCTGGACGCAGGAGATTCACGGAGATTTGATATTAGGGTTACCATTTACATCACTCAAATTTTACTACATCTTCTCAAGGTCTATTTACGTTAACCCAATTATCCTTCACGATACTGGTATCCGGGTTTCATATGAATAAACGTAGTAAACCATATGTTACTCGATTGCGTAAAAATTACAAAAGTCAACAGAAAATACATATTTTTAATTTTTACCACTCACTTTTTATTTATGCGATATCCGTCCTTCGAGACATTTTTCTTCACCTTACATATACAGTAGCTACACACACACACACACACACACACACACACACACACACACACACACACACACACATATATATATATATATATATATATATATATATATATATATATATATATATATATATATATACATAATTATGCAATGAACTATTAACCGCTTATTTCTTAGTATTTTTTAACATGTTTACCACTAAAATCTTTGAATCCGAACTTGAAAAAGGAGTCCACAAAACTGTCCATTACCACCAGAAATCAGGCCTGGTCCAGGAAGGAGAGGATCCACCCCTACCCTGCCATGTTATCCTGAACGATTATAATCAATTACAGTACATGAATCCATGTTATGCCTGCAGATTTCCGACGTATTCTGACGTAACTAAAATGAATTCATCCTCTCTCTGCTAGCGTGATGTTATGTGATTTTTTAAAGCAAATTTTGGTTACAAGTACCAAACTATTTAAATATATCGGCCACTAACTATATCCTCTTGAATTCTCGTCGTCATATTATCTCTGCGTACATTTGCCACCGAAAGCGTTTGAATCCAAATTATGGGAATGAAACGACCGTACCGTCCATCCCCGTCATAATTCGAGCGTGGATCAGGAATGGCAGCATTAACCCTCAAAGCTTTAGTGAAGGATTAGAAGAATTTATTCTAGTTCTTATACACAATTCATTTCTAATAAAAATTTACCAAATAATTCATCTAAACAATGAACCAAATTTTCTTTATAGGACTGTAAATTAGGAGTAGACTCCTAAAAGGACTTGAAAATGTTTTCTTTATAGGACTGTAAATTAGGAGTAGACTGCCTAAAAGGAATTGAAAATGTAAAAGTAAAATCATAATGGCTTGTAGACTTTGCTCTCCTTTTCTCTTTTGAAGGAACATTTCCTTGCTTTTCATCGTCATCCAAAGTCGCTGATGTTACTCGATAATGTCTTACTAAACACACTTCTAGAGGATTAGAATATATTATCAATTAATAAATACTTCTTGAGAGCCTGTTCGCTGTATATATATCTTTGGTGAATTTTAAGACACAATTTCATAGCATATTTGAAAATTGGTTCATATGCATGGTACAGATGTGCATAGGTGTATAGTGTAATTGTGTGTTTATATACATTAAGAGAGAAAGAATATCCAGTGTTGAGTGCAGGAATATGAGAAGAATCTACACGCCAATACAAATAAGAGATTCGGCTATAATAAGAAAAGGCAGCGGAAATAGCTACTTGCGTGAGATCGGAAACTGTCACTGCCACTAGTATGCTGGAAATCTGGCGGGGAGAGAGAGAGAGAGAGAGAGAGAGAGAGAGAGAGAGAGAGAGAGAGAGAGAGAGAGCAGAAACAAACAAACAAACAAACGAGAACTCTTGCTCTGAGCTGTTCAGAAAGGGCTTTTGCTTTTAGGGGCTCTCTTTGCCATTTATGGTAGTTAAGTGTTTAAATTCATAAAGTGCTCCCCCTCTAGAAAGTAACACACTAAGTGACTAAGTAGAGTGACTGAGATGATCCAATTTTGTTGTTGAGACACAAGAGAATGTAGTCTGAGTTGATATTCAAAATATAGATAACCATTTTACTGTTTAAAAAGAAATAATAGGATAAGTCAAACTTTTGTTTTAGTTCGTATATTCATTCTTGGTCAGTCATAAGCTCAAGTTAAGAGTTGATGACTAAACAGGGAAAACATCATATAATTAAATTAGTCACATATTATAATAATGACACTTGACTTTCGCCATTCAATAGATATATACATTATGCTACAATACGCAAAGACAAAAGTTCCAAATTTACATTACAATATCATATGGCAGCGACTCCTTAATCAAAAACAGTCCTTGGTTAGACGGACGCCAAACACAAGCAATTGATACTTGTTACTTAACGAACAGAGAATAATCATTATGCATCGTATCAGAGCTCTCCCGTTCAACACAGACCTGGACTCCCTTAGATCTCAATTCTCCTCTCTCGCTCATGACACTTTCAACAGACTTAGAACTAGATGGACGAAATTCTTCAGGAAAGAAGACTACGACCTGTTAAAGAAGATGGCTGCGGAAGAAGATATCGTCATAATCAGGCCAGATAAAGGTAAAGGCTCAATCATCCTAGATGAAAGTGACTATATCAATAAAATGGAAACTATCCTTAATGATCACACAAAATTTGAATAAATTGGCGTACCAGATCTCCACGATGTAGTCAAAGTCGAAGACAAAATCAGCAGATTTTTAAGAACTCTAAAACAAAATAAAATTATCACTGCGAATGTGTATCAGGAACTTTTCTCAACAGGCTCTTCTTATGGTATTTTATATGGTCTCCCCAAAATATACAAAAATGGAGTCCCTTTAAGACCGATGTTATCATCACGAAATACTGTTAACTATAAATTAGCTAAGCTTTTGGTACCACTCCTGGAACATCATTCTAACAAAAATAAGTTTTCTTTAACTAACTCTGCTCAGTTCAAAGAAGAAATCATCATTCACGAATCAGATTTATTATGGCCAGTCTTGACACTGAATCTCTCTTTACCAATGTTCCTGTTACAGAAACCATCGAAATTATTTTAAATCATTTGTTCCCTGACCCTGACTCCAGTTTTAATAATTTTAACCGAACGTTATTTGAACAACTTTTAGAACTGGCCATTCTGGACAAGGCCTTTGTTTTTAATGGTACTCTGCATAAGCATGTGGGGGGGGGAGGCTTACAGTGGGGTCGCCTCTGGGACCCACTATGGCGAATATATTCATGGCCTCCCTGGAGGAGGGCATCATGGATAACTGTCCCCCGAGATGCCTTCCTTTATTTTACCGGAGGTATGTAGACGACACGTTTGCTCTGTTTCGACACGAGCACGACGCAGAACTTTTTTAGATTTTGTTAACAGCAAGCATCCTAACATTAAGTTTACTCTGGAGAGGAGGACGAATAATAAGTTCCCTTTCCTCGATCTCCTTGTCACCAGAGACAACAATGGTTTCTACACAAGTGTATTCCGAAAAAGTACTTTTACAGGGTTAGGTATGAATATCTATAGTTCTTGTTTTTTTTTTCAACCTCAAAATGAGTGCTATTTCAACTTCATTATATAGAGTTATTACTCATTCCTCAACCTGGGCCTATGTTTCATGTTGAAGTTGCATTCTTAACTACTTATTTCGGGAATAACTGTTTTCCTTCGAGGCTAGTCTCCAGAAGGCTCTATAAAATGTTGAATGTCACAATGAATCCAACTCCTACCATCACAACTGTACTGAAAATGAAAATGTATGCAAATTTTCCTACCTAAATGACAACACCTTTAGGAAGAATTGTCTTGTCATATTCCAAAGAACGTTCTCAGCTGTAGACCTTTGTTGGCCGAGTTGGTTGAATTCGACGGGCCGGAGTTCGATTCCCGCCGCCGGCTGATGAAGAGTTAGAGAATTTATTTCTGGTGATAGAAATTCATTTCTCGCTATAATGTGGTTCGGATTCCAAATAAACCCGTTGCTAAGTAACCAATTGGTTCTTAGCCACGAAAATAAGATTCAGGCCAGCCCTAGGAGAGCTGTTAATCATAGTGTTCTGGTAAAACTAAGCTATACTTACGTTTTTTTCTCAGCTGTAGACCTGAAACTTACACCCAAGAATTCACGCACTATCGGATCGCTTATTTAAATTCAAGGATCGTCTTAGCCATCTCTTGTCTCTGAACATCGTTTACAAATATGTTTGCCCAGGATGCGATCGTGGGATTTATGTCGGATGCACGAGGAGGCTACTGCGGATTCGCATAGATTCCCATAAAGGTGTAAGCTACAGAACTGAATGTAAACTGTCTAAAATCCAGAGCACTCAAATATAAGAAATCATGTAATAATGTGTAAAACTGATATTTTTTAATTATAAAGCTTTTTCTGTAATAGGACAACCCCATCATGAAAATGACCTCAATATACCTGAATCTACTATTATAAAGAAGACGGTCCCAACACTAAATACTCAAACAACCTCTGTCCAAATGGTCATTGCTTAACCTTTTGTTTATGTTTTTCTTCTCTGGTCCTTTCTTGCTCTTCCTGGGTTCTTGAGAAAACTTATGTTTTAGACTTATTATTTCTGTGGTTTAGATATGTCCTGTGCCTATTCCCCCTGTTTTTATTTGTCTTATAATTTATATGTATATATCGATGTTTTAATGTGACTTTTTATAAAAAGGTTTTTTAATCATTGCAGCCTTGAAAATGCGACGATAGCATTTGTCGTGACACGTCGGAATAATAAACTAATTATAACAATGGTGCCCTTTCCCTTCGCCTTCGCGATTGTAGCCTGAGTTGAGACTCACCCTACTTAGATAGATATATATATATATATATATATATATATATATATATATATATATATATATATATATATATATATATATATATATATATATATATTATATATATATATATATATATAATATATATATATATATATATATATATATATATACACATATATGTATGTATATATATATATATATATATATATATATATATATATATATATATATATATATATATATATATATATATATATATATATATATATATATATATATATATATATATATATATATATATAGATGTGTGTGTGCAGGTGGGTGGGTGTATGTGTTTACATACATACATTATATTTACACACATACATCTATCTAGAGAATCTTGGCAGTGATTATTCCCCTTTCCAGATAAATGATGAAAATTCTTTATACACAAGGTCTCTCATTATTGAGAGCTCAACAATTTTTTTTCGTTATTAAGATTTGCATGGGTCGATTGGCAACAAATTTATTACTACATGTCTGAAAGGTTTGTTCACTCGTATTTTCACAGAGAATTTACAGTATTCTTGGAAAAATACCATCGCATAAGATATATGACCATGCAATTAAAACAATTCCTCATAAATAAAAGAAATAATGTTTTCATGCTTCCCACAGCATCCGTTAAATTTCCCCAAATAGAGGACATCAAGATTCCTGAATTAACAGAACACTCTAATGTCTTAACGTAATGCCACATGAAAATATTAGGGATCTATCTATCTATCTGTTTATCGCTGTATATATGTGTGCAAATACATACATAATATATATATATATATATATATATATATATATATATATATATATATATATATATATATATATATATATATATATATATATGTTAGCATCTTTGAAGAATCCTTCTGCACAACTGTATTGTTAAAAAAAAGAACATTAAAATTTTCATTTGATAATTACTCAAAAAATAATCTTATATCCCAATGCATAAATGGTTTATGCTGTTTATACATAGAAATGGGATAGGAAATTCAAGGTAGAGGTTTGGGACAGACCATATTAATATTTTCTTCAGTATAAAAATATTTTTACAAAATAAAGCTAAATATCATTTATCAAAATTTGAATATATATATATATATATATATATATATATATATATATATATATATATATATATATATATATATATATATATATATATATATATATATATATATATATATATATATATATATATATATATATATATATATATATATATATATATATATATATATATGTATATAAAATATTATCAAGAGTATTCTTTCAAAACCCATCTTCCAATCAGTGAGTCAAATTAAATAAGGACTAAACGACCAATTAATTTATTTTAGCATGATTCACTGTAGGCGAATTCGACTCTATAAAATCTTTCTCACCACTGCCTTGGGGAGAAACTACTTCATCTTTTCTTGTTCACTTGGCGCCGAAATTCCTTAAATTCCAGGTGCTGTCCCGGTCGGAGCTAATCGTCGCCTGAGGCAGGTCAGCTGGCGGCCTGAACATGTGCGTCCCGTCATTTTGAAACTGCTGCCATGCTGCCCGCATTTACCATGCGGGCAGAACGATCGCAACGCCACCTAGGAGGAGAAAAAACGTAATTCCCAAAAGTTATAAAGGGTCTTGAAGAGAAACGGCTGAGACTCTCAGTCTCAGAATTGCTCAGATGCTGCCATAAGATGGATGTCCTGTCTCTTGCTCCATTAAACTGCTTATTTCTAAAACGTGGCTGGCAGTAACCAAAGTAACTTTTGCTGTGGAATTATTCACTTGGCCCCCCTCTTGCTGGCCCCCATAAGAAGAGAGCTTCATCTCCTTATTAAGGTAAAGTACCGGATTTAAGGTTATTTTCGTCAGTCACGTCCCTATTCATCTCTTACCATTTTCTGCTTTTCTTTTCATAGTGCGATATACCTACAATGAGACCTCTATTGCTTTTTATATTTTGTGCTGTTTAATTTGTAAAGCATTGAAGAGAAGTGTAATGTAATCATAAAATATTAGTGTTATTGGGATCAAATTCAGTCTAGGCATCTTCTATGCAATTCCTCAATTCCTTCATTACAGAGCTAGTTTGGTTGAGTAACCTTCAGTGCTTCGATCACAGATTAGGAGTTAGTCAGCTGTGGATCTGTGCATCATCTTGTGTGCACAGTGGTCCCCACTACATCGTTTTCAATGCCCTCTGAAGCGGTCATCCCATTGTGTTTCCTCCAGCAAATCCCCAGTCATTTGCTCTTCATCTTATTACACCAGAATTACACTACCATTCTGCTGATGTGTTTTCTTTTGTAAAAATAATTAAGTTAAACCCCAGAGTTTGTCTAATCACTCCCCTCATGAAGTAGGCCCTCAGCCGTACTTTGTTGACCTCAAGGCCAGAGTCCAGATTTTTGTCGTACTTAAGGTAAGTTGCGTATCATCCTAGTATACTTCATTGATCTAGCAAGACCCCACCTTAAAATTATAACACTGGTGACCTTGTCTGCCTTAGATTTCGCAATCTGCAATGTTGCAGATTTAAGTCCTTGCCCCTTTGCAGCTTGCAGTTATCAGCGATGAAGCTAAGCTAAGCTGAATGGGAGACAAGAAACGAACCTCCATCTTATTAGCGTAAATTCCCCTATAAGCGCACAAGTGATCCGTTTCCACAGTAAGTATCATTTTATTACTTTTACTTTGTACTAGGTGCGAAGAAAATGGTGACTGAAATAGAGCCAGGAATTGTTAGAACACGTGCATGCACAGAACACAGAGGTATTAACCTTTACCCAAGCTTTTGATGGCTAACGCATGATAGCTCGCATGACTTTCATGACAGGCTAAATAGAAAAGCGAAATTATGAAGAGTGTAACAGGATATAGTATGGGTATTTCCCTACCCCGGTGATTCGGACAATTTTTCGTTCGAAAATTCTAGTTAGGCACACATTACAGCCCATACGGTCTGACCTGCCCAGCAATTTTTGTATCGCTGGAGTTAGGATTTTTACTCTCTCTCTCTCTCTCTCTCTCTCTCTCTCTCTCTCTCTCTCTCTCTCTCTCTCTCTCGGTTAGGAATTCGCTAGGCAAAGATATTATTCTTCCTTATGGAATAAATCTCATAATCCGTAAAGGTTTGTTCAGGCCATGCAGCCGAAAATTGTGGTTAGTACTCGCATGTTTAAATTCCTTTATTAAAGAAATCACACGGTAAATTCCATTTCATTCAATTTTTCCCAGTAAACAAACCATGAGAAAAGAGGCGTCAGCTCATTCATTCTCTTAGATGAGAGGAAAATCTTCCATATTTCTCGGTCGTCTCATATAAATTTGTGTAAAGCTTTGTTCCCAACCAGGAGTTCGGGCGAGACAAAGCTGGATTTGTTCGCTGTTCCTCTTCGCACACACATGCATAAACATCCCTGACCCACGGGCGCGCAAATGATAACACGCCACTCACGTGCCCAAATCAGGTCTCTCTAGGATAAAGTAAATATTTTCTTTTTCTCTTCTCCCTTACGTACGTGAGATATCTTTGACAGTACAATTTTGCCCGTGCATGGCAGATTAAGATTTTTTCTTTTTTTGTCCTTGTCATAGTCTACCAAATTTTAATACTGAGCTTTCGAAATAAGCACATTCTTTTTCTCGTCGCATTTTATGCATTTGTCCTTGTTGCAACACCAGTATAATCATTCCTTCACGCATTTAATTGTGTATGTTTAGAAGCTACTGCTTCTTATTTGCCGAGAGCAATATAATTTTATAATAATTACTTCACAAACAGCATAAGAATTCATTCAGGCATTGTGACTATTTATGTGTGAGCAAGTAAAATTCAAAAGCATATTAAGCGGTATTCAATTCTACATAAGCCTGTTATTTTAATTGCATCCACCGGCTCTGACAATTCTCTGCAAATCATTATTTAACGCTTGCGTTAAACCTTGCGCTAAAATCCAAGTCCATTTCGAGACTTTATATTCGTGTATTTCTCACAATCCAAGTCCTTATGGGATTGCTTATTCCAGTTCATCAGAACAACCTTGAGTCTTCTTAGACATAAAAATCTAAGTCCATTTCGAGAAACTGTATATTCGTGTATTTCACACAATCCAAGTCCTTATGGGACTGCTCATTCTAGTTCATTAGAACAACCTTGAGGCTTCTTAGACATAAAAATCTTAGTCCATTTCGAGACTGTATATTCGTGTATTTCACACAATCCAAGTCCTTAGGGGACTGCTTATTCTAGTTCATTAGAAAAACCTCAAGGCTTCTTAGACATAAAAATTCCAAATCCATTTAACCTTGAGACTTTATATTCATCGTATTTAGCACAAACCCAGTCCTTATGGGACCACTTAAACCAGTTCATTAAGAACAACCCATCAAGTCTTCTTAGACATACTGAATTAGTTCATTAGAATAACCTTGAGTCTTACGAGACCCCAAATAAAATCATTTAGCACAAACGTCTTCCGAGACATATTAAAAATTTGGAATGGGCAAATGCTCCCCCGAACCAAGCCTTAAGATTAATGCTATAGCCAGCCAAGTCAGTGCGTGACATAAAATCCAAATTACATCTTCTGAGGCATATTAAAAATTGGGAATGGGCAAACGTTCCCCCGAACCAAACCAAATTTGCATTATAGCTGGTCTCGTCTGTGCGCGAATAAAAACCAAACTTACTACATCCTCCGGGACAAACCAAAAAACCTGGTCTGTTTTGAACACCCCTAAAGAGCATAGGACATTCATTTGAACCGAAGCCCTAACTTAATACTCGATCCCCCTCCTGGAACGAGTCTTAGCACTACTCAGTGCCACAAACTTGCACTATAGCCGGTTTGGTCTGTGTGCAAGCCACAAACCTGTTCTCTTGAACAAAAGCCCAAATCTCACACTTGATTTCCAAGGAACGAGCCTGCACCAAGAGTGCTACAATCCATACCATAGCACCACCACTGGTCCCTACCCTAAATCCTAAGACCTTACTGTTATTCCCAAGGACCACACCCCTCTCAACCCCATCTCAGGATGTCTATGACATCCAGAGCCCAACAAAATGAGGACTTCAAGTTCTACATGTCTGCTGGAAAGGACACAGGACTGTCAGGACTAGCCCTGAAGGATTGGGTCCAAGAAAGAGTGTAGACAATGCCAAGGCGGCAAGAGAGGCAGAAAGAATAGCCCAGGAGAAACGAGAGGAGGCAGAAAGGTAGGAAAAGGAGAAAGCAAGCCGGGAGAAATGAGACAAGGCAGAAAGGCAGGAGGAGGAGCAAAAAAAATAGCCCAGGAGAAAGGAGATAGAGGCAGAAAGGCAGGAGGAGAAAGAAAGGCAGAAGGAGAAAGACAGGAGAAGGAGAAAGAAAGAGAAGAGAGGGAGAAAGAAAGAGCTCATCAGCATGCAATGGCAGCCCAATGTGTGCGCAACGCACCAACGCCCACTCCACATTCGACCCTCAGCAGTGTCAGTTCCCTCATAAGAAAATGGGATAAAGCTGAGCCTGAAGCTTGGCTCGACCATGCCAAAAGGGTCCAGGAAACCTATAAGCCCTCTCCTGAGGAAGTGTCTCTGATCCTAGGAACGCACCTTGAAGGGAAAGGTGCCATGGCATTTAATGCCTTCCAACCAGCGGACCAAGTGGATGTCACACTTGTCTACCAAGCCATTATATAAGCTTTTGAAATAACTCCCAACCATTGGAGGAAAAGGTGTAGAAATATGCCCAAAGAATCCAGCCAAACCTAGTCCGAGTAGATCTTCAAAAAGACTCAGGCTTTAAAACGATGGCTAGAATCTCTCAAAGCCACTAGTGTGTAGGACATCCTCAAACTCTTCCAGCTCGAGGACATCTTATTTTATGCCCCACCAGCCCTCGCCACCCATCTATGCAACAAGGCACCTAAGACAGTGGTCAAGTGCTGTCACTGGGCTGACATCCAGGACACCAATCATCCTTATCTTAGTTCCCATTGGTGAAAATTACATCCCTCCTCGCCTGTCTCAACCAACTCTCAAAAATGGGCAACCCCCAAAGAAACGAGTATGCAGATATTGCAAAAGAATAGGGCACCCCACTAAACAATGCCGTTTCAAGGCTGAGAGCCAGCCAGATAATCCCTCTAAGTCCTCAAATGGGACAATGTCCAAATGAGCCACATCTGGCTCTTGGACGAAAAGTAAAGGACCTGCTCCCTCCCATGGGACAGTGCCTAGGAAAGATTATAGCAGGAGTTATTGCCTCACTTGCAAAGTTTATGGGCACTCCGCCCAATGGGCAAAATGCCCTAATAAATCAAGTACACCGGCCATTGGTTTGGCAGTTACAAATTCTAAGTCTTTGGGCCCTCTAGCCAAAGGTCCTATATATGTGGCACATCCTCCAGGTAGCTACCCCTCACACCACTTTAAGGCATTTGATGACCCTGGTGCATCAATTTCCCTCATAAGGAAGGACAAGGTTCCCTATGGAGCTAACATCAACCAACGTAGACTTGTCATAAAGACCTCATAAATCCTAAATCTACAACCTTGCCATAGCAAGCTACACTCCTGGAAGTTATGACATCCTCCTAGGACAAGACTTTCCAGTCCCCATCTAAATTACAACAATCCGGGGTTCTGAGCCCATCAAGTCATTCATTAGGCATGAGTAATTATCACGAGTTTCCATTCATTCCACTGCCAGTAACACCTGAGTACTCTATGCAGTGACCACCTCCATCCAAATAGATTTCAAAGCCCAGTCCTGTACCAGGCCCAGTGCCAGTGCCAAGGCACCCAAAAGATCTCCCTCCTGGAGGTCATGAAATTGACACATATTCTCTGCCAGTGCCACTTGAGTGCACTGAGCAGTGCCAAGCTCCCTCCATTCCGAATGGCAAGCAATCTCCAAATCCTATACCAGTGCCTGACCCTGCCTTAGTGCCAGTGCCAGACCACGCCCCAGATCCCCATTCAAGAGATCCCAGTCTGGATTCCTTCTCTTCTCACAGCTTGGCTCTGTTACCAGTGCTGGTGAGAGAGACGGATTCTCCTGACCACAGTGGACACTCACCAGAAGGTGCGGCTTCGCATTGCAATCCATACCTGAGCTGGTCATTGCAACCTGTGGACCTCCCAAACCCACCAGAACATCTTCCTCTCTTTCCCAGTCCTCCACAGATGCAAGTATGAGCAAGGATTCTGCCACACCTCAACTGGCCAATGAACTCAATCAACTGCAATGACTTGGGGTACAGCCTGTAACGAATGCCCCTGCTCCAGCCATCAAAAAAGCTGAGCTGGGTGGCATTCTGTTGTCCTCATCAGGCCTGGTTCGACCAATTCCTCTACCAAGGAACACTGTCAACCTAAAACAGGTTCATGGAAGAAAATCATGGGCATAGATGGCTCCCAGTCGCCAAAAGAGAGCCACTGAGCTCCTTTGGCACTGGTGCCAATCTGGCACAGTGCCACCCACTTTGTCCTGCAAGGACTTTTGGCACTTCTATCCAGAAGAGGGTATCAGGTTTCTTCACTTGTTTATTTTCTTATAACTCTGTAATTTATTCTTTTCCTTTAACATTTTTTCTTTCATCATTTTGTTCATTAATCATATTATTTTACGCCTCATAAAGGTTTATATTTTACCTTGTTTCCCACTCTGCCAATGCAGAATGCAGTTGACAGATATCCCAATTTTATAAGTCCTATGACTTCCCTTTGAGGTCTTTTGGCTAAAGGACGAATCTAGCCATTTCCACAGGCTAAAGAATATAATTTCTGCATATTTAATCATCGCCTATTTACAACAATTATTAATTACTTTGTATCTGTCACCTATTCTTTTGGTATTCTTTTGTGGTGAATCTCGAGTCCCAGACTCGCAACCTGTGTAAATTATACACCTAGTTATAACTCAAAACGTACATAGATGAGTGGCACAAGGCACCTTTAGGATGAGTGCCATGTTGTCAGTCTGCCTATTCAGTGACTCCCAAAGTAAGATACTCTCCTTTATTACTGTTCTTATCTAGTAATGTGTGACCTCTGGCTTCCATAGCCAGTACTACATACTGATACATCACATGTACTTATAATGTGTGCCTCCTGGCACATGTGTTTATAGTGCCTCAAATGGCACTGAGCCATCGCTCTCAAGTATCACGGCAACACGAACTAAGCCCACAAATACTTTCATTGTACTGCCTCCTCAAGGTATATTAACCGCATGAACTTGTGTATGGCATATCCTAAGTATAACAATATTAACCTCTCGATGTTAGGTTCAATTTTATTACCAATTAAGTAATAATCTAGCTATTTTATACTCTTTAAATTATGCTTATTGCAATTCTTAAAAAGTACAATTATTACTGTTGCCAGCAACATAAATTAATTCTGCAAAGTAGGGTAAAAGTCGTAATTGATTTCTTTTGTTTATAACTGACTCTGATATTTAGCAGAAATATTGCATTTTAGAATAATGTACCTCAAAGGTTGTGAAGAGAGAAATTATTGCCTGTTACGATACCGTAATTTTAGCCATTTCAACCCAACTAAGGGTGTAAATGCCATCAAGGTGGGGGAGGTGTCAAGAGTGTCCTCTCATACACCACACCATATTCCAGTCAATAAGTCAAATGAAATAAGGACAAATCAACCAATTCATTTATTTTAGTATAATTCACAGTAGGCGAATTCGCCTCTATAAAATCTCTCTCACCACTGCCTTGGGAGAAACTACTTAATCTTTTCTAGTTCAAGTGTTGCCAAAATTCCTTAAATTCCAGGTGATGTTCCGGTGGAAGATAATCGTCTCCCGAGGCAGATCAGCTGGTGGGTTGAATGTGCATTCCGCCATCTTGAAAATGTAGCCATGCAGGCAGAACAATCGCAACACCACAAAGGAGGAGAGAAACGCATGTCCTGTCTCTTGCTCCATTAAACTGCCTATTTCTAACACGTGACTGGCAGTAACCAAAGTATATATATATATATATATATATATATATATATATATATATATATATATATATATATATATATATATATATATATATATGTGTGTGTGTGTGTGTATGTATATATGCATATAGATATATATACATACATATATATATATATAAATATATATACATATATTATTTCTTAGCTTAATTTAATTATTCAGTAGGACTCTGTTTACCTGTCTATTTTATTTCCCATTCTTCTGATGTTTGTTTAGTGTAAATATATGAGATTTTAAAGTGAACCTAAGTGTTTGTCTGCAACATCTCCCTGTTGAGTAAAGCCCTCAGCTCATCCCTTTTTCTTTTTATGTTTTGCCTGAACCCAAACTAGAAGTTAAATATACCTTAGTTTAACCAGACCACTGAATTGATTAACAGCTCTGACTGGCCCGAAGGATTAGATTTATTTTATGTGGCTAAGAACCAACTGGTTACCTAGCAACAGGACCTACAGCTTATTGTGGAATCCGAACCACATTATAATGAGAAATTAATTTCTATCACCAGAAATAAATGCCTCTAATTCTTCATTGGCCGGTCGGAGAATCGAACGCGGGACCAGCAGAGTGCTAGCTAAGAACTATACCCACCCGTCCAATGAGGAACTCTAACCCAAGCTAGAAGTCAGATATGAAGATTTCTCATGGTGAATCATTTCCTAGTAAAATCATAATGGTAATTTCCCTGGTCAGAATTCAAAGTTCCTTATACTTAACTTACTTCCCAGGTAAAAACATAATTATATATATATATATATATATATATATATATATATATATATATATATATATATATATATATATATATATATATATATATATATATATATATATATATATATATATATATACATACACATTATATTTACACATATATATAACATTATATTTACACACACACACACACACACACATATATATATATATATATATATATATATATATATATATATATATATATATATATATATATATATATATATATATATATATATATATATATATATATATATATATATATATATATATATATATATATATATATATATAATATACATATATATATATATATATATATATATATATATATATATATATATATATATATATATATATATATATATAACATAGGCTTTCCGACCATAATTATTTGGAAAAATGCTATGATTCCTAGATGTTATTTTGATATTTTTTTCTGCTGGGCTACAGCAGAAAGTCTTTCATATGAGAGCGTGGTTTTTAGAAAATGGTTCCTGGACTGGAAGGTTCAAATAAGCTTTTGTAACCAGATGCCGGGTGCTCTTCATATGCTTTGATATTGTACAACTGTAAGAGGATCAGTTATACGCCCTGAACTTATAAACAAATTAAGTAAAAAAAATAAAGCCTTACAATGAGATATGGAATGCTGCACTTCACTTGGGTTTTGCAAGAGGAACAAAACCTTGATTACGGTCATATGCAATAATATATACGCTAGTGAGGGCTGCATAACACTCCCTTTTATTTTGAAATACCTTTACTCGTCGGTAAGCACAGTATTTTAACTTTACAATCATGATGCTGAAGGAAATTTTTTTTTACATGTGGACATTTATGTAAATGGTTGCTTGAAACTCACATACATTAATTGTCTCTCTACCTCTCTCTCCCCATCTTTCTTAATTAGAAAACCCCATATGTGCTCAATGAAAAAAAGAAAAAACTCAGTTTGTTTTGCCATGTACCCAAGTGGCTTTCGGAATGTTTAGTGCTTACATATGTAACTCCACTGCCATTTATACTTGCTTAAGTTGAAAACGCCAATGTTATAGACGAAGGGTCCTATAACTACAAGAAGTTTCCCCGTGGAACTCCGATGTCAAAGCGTATTACTTCCCGGTGTGCAACTCTTACGCACATTAACGTTTCATTTGTATCATAAAATAGCTACAAATAATTCTTCTAAACGTCGGCCATATCGTATTGTTGCAAAAGTAGCTTTACATCACCATCACAGTTTCAAAACCTTTCTCACATTCTAAAAGAAATCAGTCATAAAATGGGTCCACTAACTCCTTACACGATAAAAACAAGAATGTAATTAATTATTTCGTCTTTCCTTTCGTAGTTAATTGCAGTATAACCTTTGGGGTTTATCTGACGAAAATGTTCTTGTGTCTAAATGCTAACGATCACCAGGAAATGGGAAAAGTTATTTTCGTTTTCAAGAGCATTAAAATCTTTATAATATAGTGAGACTACCAGAGGTCTAATTGCATCCGAAGACAGTTGACGTTACAGAAGTTTACCAATAAAGAACACGAAATTAATCCAATTTAGAGAGAGAGAGAGAGAGAGAGAGAGAGAGAGAGAGAGAGAGAGAGAGAGAGAGAGAGAAACAATCAAACAAACGGAAACTCTTACTGTGAGTTGTTCAAAAAAAGCTTTTGCCTTTAAGGGCTCTCTTTGCCCTTTATGATACTTAATGGTTTCAAACTTAAAAGTATTTTGCCTCTAGAAAGTAACAAACAAAGAGACCAAGTAAAGCGTCTGAGATGATCTAATTTTGTTGTTTAGACATAAAGGAACAGTGATATAAAAGACTGAGTTGCTGTTTCAAGTATATTGATGTTGAAAAAGAAACAATGAGCTAAATACATCCTTTTGTTGTAGTATATTCTTAGTAAGCCATAAGCTGAATCTAAGATTTGATGGAACTGAAGATAAAATTTAGGCCAAAGTCCAAGCACTGGGACCCATGAGGTTATTCAGCGCTGAAAAAGAAATTAAGAGTAGAAAGGTTTGAAACGTGTAACAGGACGAAAACCTCGCAGTTGCACAAAGAAACAATTCATTGGAGAGCGTGGAAAGAAATATATAAGAAAGAATATGGATGGAAGTACAACAAAAGGAACGAAAGGAGTTACAACTAGGGGCCGAAGGGATGCTGCAAAAAAATCTTAAGTAATGCCTACAGTACACCGCATGGGGTGCACTGACGGCACTACTCCCCTACGGGGATAAGAGTTGATGACTAAACTGGAGAAAATCATATAATTTTATGAATCAACTGTTATAATTATGACACTTGTCACTCGCTTTTCTATATATATGGTTATGCTACATTAAGCAAAGACAAACGTTCCAAATTTACATTACAACACCACTGTGTCGCAACTCATTACTCAAAAACAGCCCATTGACAGATGGACGCCAACCACTAGTAATTGATCATTGCTACACAATGAATAATGAATAATCATTATGCTGAAAATTATACCGTTGTTAAACTTATTTTGCATCTGGTAACGCACAGTATCTACAGCTCATTTACATTCATACTGATACAAATCTACTGTATATGTACATACACATGCACGTACATGCACACACACACACAAACACATACACATGTATATGTATATATATATATATATATATATATATATATATATATATATATATATATATATATATATATATATTATTGTACAGCATTCAACTGCTGTACAATTAAACATTGCCTAATATACCAATATGTATATGTGTGTGCACTTGTGTTATTTGGGCATATTTGCTCTCTGATGCAATTTCTATTGAAGTTAAGGGCATCGTTAGCAGACACTATCTTCTTATCAAGACTGACTCAGTCTATACCTTTTCTTTTTTCCTTCTGGCAAGTCTCTCAGGAATAGGGACAAATCATTCGTGATTCTTTTCTTTCGCTCTTTTTTTCTTGTCAATGGATCGTTTCTCAACCTCTCTCGGCGTCTTCATCGGGACTGGATTATATATCGACATAAACGGATTTTATTACTGCTGAATTTCTATTGGTTGGCGCCTCGGTGGGTCTCATTCTCTCGCTAGCCGTCTGGGCGGCAGCATGGGCATTCCTGGCACTCCATAGACTGCGTCCTATGATAAGGACTATCGGCCAGAGACGGGAATCACTATTGCCCATGCCCTTGGATGCATGCCTCGGCCTAGGACGCGTCCTTCGGAGCGCCAAGAATGCCCATGCTGTCGTCTGGATGGCCAGCGAGAGAATGAAACCCGGTGACTGTAAGAATATGTTTATACTAGAGAAAATATTAATACGGTCTATCTCAAGACTTTACTTAGAATTTCATATTTTATTTCTATATTTAAACAGCACAACCACCGTATGATAGGCAACATCGTACATTATTTTTGAATAATTATCACATGAAAATTTGAATGTTTTAGTCTTAACAACGTAATTGTGTAAAAGGGTCTCCAAAGATGCCAGGAGGAAAAGAAAATAGTATTTCGTATCCTAGAAGCAATTACTCTTCTTATATAAATACCTCCCTGACATAAATACAACCTCTTTGTGTATTTTCCTCACCATTCGTTTGAGCAGTGGCATCGTGACAGCGAGTAATATAAAGGCCTGTTTTCATTACTGTTATTTACATAAGAACCCAAGTTTCCAGTTCTGATTATCTGCTATGTATCCTATCTATCTATCTCCTGGAGAGAGAGAGAGAGAGAGAGAGAGAGAGAGAGAGAGAGAGAGAGAGAGAAATGCATCATTATATTTACCTTTCCTACCCTTCTCAAATAATGATTAAATAATACTTTCATACACTTAATTATATAATAAAAAAGAGAATTGATGCAATATCCTAGATCGTCTTAAATCTATATTTATTTTATTATTACGCACTTCATTCATTTTGAAAGCTAGGAGCTGTTACTTTCCGTGATGTATACGCCACATCGTATACCCAGTAAGTCATATACGAAAATGGGAGATACACTGCAATTTTGAGGTCTTATGAATTTTCCCCCGATTGAACCGCGATGAAAAGATGTTTGTGGCAAAAAGGAGAGATAACAGTTTCTGGTTAACATAAATTCCATCATCACTAAGCTTTAACACGGAGCATGCCCTTATTCATTTTTCCTCTCAAATATGGGGTAAAAAACAAGAAGGAGGCGCCATTTTTTGTAACAAGAGGCACCTGGGACCCAGGTCGTACACGGTGTGGATGAATTGTTGAAGACGATAAATGAAATAATTGCTCCTTTCAGCGATAATTCTATATTCTAAAAACTATTCTCGACGAAATGTAACTCAATTTCGCAACTCTGCACGCATTCGCTGATATTATATCAACGTTTGTGCGTTCCCTCTTTCAGTCATAACGTCCTATGGTTTGTCTTTCCACCATGTAAAAAAATGTAGAACAAGTAAAGTTTTGTCTAAAAGAATTCCACTGCTTTGTTATTTGCGATCAAAGCTCGCCTCGAAGCCTAAACTCTTTGACTTTTATAACACCTAACACATTTCTAACTTTTATATACAGCGAGAAAATTTGGGGAAAAATCCCAATTGTCGAGCTCATTAGCTTTGAGAGTTCTCTTAGAATCCTCCCCTACCAGACCTTCCAAAGTAGTTAGGTAAGTACCCATTATACCTGCGATGGCTGAGAATTCATTCTCAACCCGTTGAAGAAAGGCCTACCTATGCTGCCATTAGTAGAGGAAAGCTATGTATTTCTTAGCGCTTTTCAAACTTCAAAAGAAACTCCCAAAGAGTTGAGGTTATGTGGGGCCTCACAATAGATGTTATGGCTTATATCTGGGTTTGAAATATGTCTTATTTCTGAAATGTCCTGTCTTAACTTGAAAGAATAGGCCTAGATAGTTCTTCAGAAGCTTGGGATAATTCTTTTGTAATATATTTGAGGAAATATGTGATAGGAAGATAAATCATTCCACGTCTAACAGCGTAAACTTTTTTTTTTCAGATTGCATTTGTATCATCCATTTTTTCAGGGATAAAATAACATACTGTATAACAATGCGTAAACAATAAAAAAAAATTTGAGTTTTAATAACATTCAAACTTACTACTTTGAAGCTTTACAAATTATTGTCATGTCTTGGATATGTTTGTTTGTGCCATCATGACACGTTAAACCTTTAATAGAAAAGAACCGAGAATAAATTATATGATAAAACAGAAAGTTTAACTTTATATTTCTCTCCAAGAAGTAAACTGAACACCTTCGATTCAAAAAGAAATCAGATAAACGGCTGAAATCTTACAAGAGTGTAAAGGATGGCCTCGACGGTGAATTATAACATAGGTTTTACGACCATAACTTTATTTGGAAAAATGCTATGATTTCTAGATGTTATTTTGACATTTTTTCTGCCGGGCTACAGCAGAAAGTTTTTCATGCGTGAGCGTGATTTTTAGAAAATGGTTCCTGGACTGGAAGGTTAAAATGAGCTATTGTAACCAGATGCCGGGTGCTCCTCATATCCTTTGATATTGTACTATTGTGCAAGTGTAAGAACTCATAAACCAATTAAGAAAAAAAATAAAGCTTTACAATGTGATATGAAATGGCGCACTTTAATTTGGGATTCGCAGAAAGAATAAAACCTTGATTAGGGTTATAAGCAATAATATACACGCTCGTGAGGGCTGCATAACATTCCATTTTGAAATAAATTTACCCGTGGGTAAGAACAATATTTTACCTTTACAGTCATGATGATGAAGGAAATTTTTTTAATACGTGGCTACTAAGTAAATGGTTTCTATAAATTCATAAATTCTCTCTCTACCTCTCTCCTTCTGTCATTCTTACTTTCTCTCAGTATCTCTACTAATGCACTTTTATAAGTTTCAGATGTCTATTTTTAGGAGTCAAATTACTTTCACTCACAAGAGGAGAACCCACATGTGCACAATGAAAAAAGAAAAACTCAATTTGTAATGCCATGCACCCACGTCGCTTGGGAATGTTACAGTGCTTACAAATGTAATTCCATGGGTGTTTATACTATTGATGACTGGTCATAAAACAACAGGAAATGTAACTAAAGGGACATAACCTTGAAAGAGCTCCGAGGCCACCATTGTCGAGGCGTATTACTTTCCCGGTTTGCAACTCATAAATTAACGTCAACTTTTTATAAGTATCACAGAATAGCTACATATAACTCTTCTAAACGTTGGACAAGTCGTATTGTCGCAGTTACCTTAACATCAACATCGCAGTTTAAAAAACCTTTCTCATATTCTCAAAATGGTCAAGGGTAAAATGGGTTCACTAACTCCAAAGAAAAAAAAATACAAGAACGTAATCAATTATTTAGTATCTTTTCGCAGTTCATTGTAACATAACATTGTAACATTTCATTTTATTTTACTTTTTTGTTGAACCTGGTGTTCCAGTAAGTTTGCTGAATTCATTCCTGTGGTTATGAATAAACCTCTATTCTTCGTTAACTGTGTTAACTGGCGACCTGATCTATTCAACATCTGTCCTTTAGAGTCAATTCTAGCCTTAAATAACAGAATTACGTGGGTCTTAGGTAAAGCAAGGCCATATAAATCCAATTAACTAATTATTAAACTCATTACCCGAATGACCCACATAATATATATATATATATATATATATATATATATATATATATATATATATATATATATATATATATATATATATATGTATGTATGTATGTATGTATATATGTGTGTGTGTATGTGTGTATATATATATATATATATATATATATATATATATATATATATATATATATATATATATATATATATATATATATATATATATATATATATATATATATAGAGAGAGAGAGATATAGATAGAGAGAGAGAGAGAGAGAGAGAGAGAGAGAGAGAGAGAGGTTTAATCATATCCATATTTACTCTTCAAATAGGTTGTCTTCCCTACAGTATTTTACATATTTAGATAGTGAATTATACAGCAAGTATAATGAACATTTGTTTTATTTCCTTTCCCAAGGTACTATGTCGAAAGACCTTTCCGGAAGACATTATAAAGTCATCTTCTATTTAAAATTCTACTGATCCTTGGTGTAATATCTATCCAACTTTTAATTATCAAAAATGTGGTCTCTTTTGCGTTGTTACAAAAGTCGATTAAGAAATTCTTTAACTTGTCCAGATATCAAGAGAAAAGAAGTCCTAGAATTATGAAAAAGGTTTTAAACTTCATGGAATACGCGTTTTCTTCAACACAGAAGAATATAATGCTACATACTATCGAATAGAGTGAAACTTTCTTGTCTTAATTTTTATATATATATTTTTTGGTTTAACTTGTTATTTTCGTACAAATCCAGGTTTTTCTTTTCTTGTATATCAGTTTCCATTATCTCTTAATTACTATCCTCGGGAACCCGTTAATTTTATGGAAATGAAAATTGAAGCATATGTCTGAAAAAAAAAAAATTGTCCAAGTCGCATAATATCAAATTTAAACTATTCAAATATGATCAACTTTGATAAATTTTTGTCCCCATGAAAGCCCTTCACACCTTATGAGAATATACAGTTCCTTAGTTATTCTGTTAAATGATCACTGTAAAGAGGCAGTTTACTTTCCCAGTGAACACTAAAAAAATAAAACTTATGACTGCTAAGAGGATACAACTTTACAAAAAATCAGCCTTATCATTGCTGAGAATATAGTAATTTTGTAAAGAAGAATATTCACGTTGAACTAGATAAATAATGATAAGTAGAGAGGCTATTGCATACTAGATTCATCATTTTTCTAATTTTTAATGAATTGATTTCAATTGGGGCAATTTTTAAAGAAAAAAGTATATGTAGCGCACAATCTTCAAACTTTAATGTTGGCTGAATTTGTAGATGATAGGAAAGACTTTTTTTCTTGTATGTTACAATTAAAATTATAAATTATAATTAAATCCAAAAATAAGTTTATATATTACTAAATTACGAAATATATACTTCAATATAAATTATATGAGATAAGCACTCGTCATTGCACGTTTTACGGCTGACGGTTTTTTACCCCTGAATATAATTAATGTTATATGAGAATGTCACTTATTCGTGAATGCACACACGAACACACACACACACACACACACACACATATACACATACATATATATATATATATATATATATATATATATATATATATATATATATATATATATATATATATATATATATATATATATATATATATATATATATATATATATATATATATATATATATATATATATATATATATATATATATATATATATACAGTATATATAATACATATCTGTGCGTGTTTGTGAGTGCGAGCAGGTCTGTTTAAACAAGCTTACGCGCTCGACCAAATGAAGTAGTAGGCCATGTTCACGTTCCAGGGTTCAGAATGTAATTACTCTTGCTAATGAGGTGTTGGCTCTTTTATTAAGTGGACTAATTACGTAATTTGATCACAGAAATTTATAAAATTTCTATAATCACAGTGATGCACATTTTTCTTATTCCAGTATTAAGCGGCTGCTAATGCACTGTTTTTTTATCTTATTGGTTATAACTAGTGTCCTATAATTACTATTATAATCATAATATTATTACAATAGTTCCATTTGTTATCAGTTGTTGATCCCATCAAATAGATAGAGAATTCTTATTAAACATCGACTGAATGCAATAAAAGTGACCCTGAACCTGTCGATTATGGTTTTGCCCGCATGACTTGAAATAAAACCTTTCGTAATTAAGAAGTTGTGATACTTTTTCAATGAAAATTATTCAGCACTTCCCAGTTTTTTTCCCTACGCACCCCCAAAAGCAATTTCGATACAGTAGGCAAATGCCCAGAATACTGAATTTATTTTAAGATTCCAAACAATTCTGTAGAGATGACTTCAGGTACATGTACGGTTATTTGAAGGTGACTTTTCTGTTTCTGCATCTGCAGCTGCAAATATTATTATTTAAGGAAAGTAAAATAAAGTAAAATAATATATTGGTACATCGCCCAAAGGACGCGAAGTCGAAAGGCCTTGCAGTACTCCACTGTTTCTCTTTCCTTCGTGGCATTGCCTTTATTTACAGTATATATATTCATCACGTTCCATATTTTCGTGATTCAGTTGTACATAGGAGAATGAGTATATAAACACAATTATTCAAAGTTTAAGATAAAAGTTATTTATGGTAACAGAAGCACCCCATTAGCAGATTTCTGGGCATTATTATTATTATTATTATTATTATTATTATTATTATTATTATTATTATTATTATTGATGTTGTTGTTGTTGTTACCATTATTCATGTAAGTAACATTATGATTAATATTACTGCTATCCAAAAGACTGACAAGATGGTGGATTTTTTTGTATAAACTGTGCTTTCACATAAATGGGGAAATTAAAGTACCACTAACAAGTAAACTTACGCTACACAAACCGAAAATTGAGAATAATGCGCAATGTACATTCATTTCTCGTAAGAGATGAAAAATAATAAATTCTGTTGTCCGGGGTACATATATGGGTATATTAAGCAATAATATAATTTATATTAAAACGATTTGACAGCTCTAGCAGACAATATTTCACTCAAAAAAAATACAACGCATTCCTAAGCTTATTTAAACTTGAAAACTATCTGCCTACCTCACATAAATATTTGGAAATTTTATCTCATAACATATGAGGAAGTGAAATTTCTATTCTTCAGCTAAATTATGTATTCATTAATTCTTTGTAGGATTATGAAAATCGTACCAGTGAGAGATGTAAAAGCTATCAAAGAATAAATAAGCACAAAATTATAATTCTGATTCGAATTCGCAGTAATTCGCTTCCTAATCTGCATTCATATTCAATGGCATGCTGAACTCTACGCGATACCAAAATATACCAGAAATTTGATAGCTTTTATAGGAAATACGGCAGTGCTTCTGATACAATACTGTACTTCCCAATTCCACCGGTAGTTCTGATAATCTTTGAAGCACCAAATTTCAAAGAAATACTCATTAGGCGTTTCGTCATCATCGTGTGCTAAGAGGTAACAAATTAATTCCCGCATCACTTCTGATTACGAAATTTCAGTGGCATAGAAGGATACTTCCTCTTGAAGCCTTGAATCGTGTCTCATGCGATTAGCAACTCGATGTATTTGCTTAACAGCATTTCTCCGTTACGCTCGTGTAAAAGCCATAATGCCCACTGCAGATTCCCTTATTTCGTAAACATCCCAATATTAATTATTGGCTGGATCTTTTTATTTACAGGGAATACCTATCCATTTCCATGGCAGAATCCGCAGAGAATTCAACAGAACTGTAGGAAAATAATGGAAGTTCCGCATGTGGATGAAATAACGATGAAAGGGAGATGGATGCGAATTGGACATGTCCTCATAGTCTAGAAGCCGCATAGTGGTGACTGTTGCACGGAGGTGTATACAGCAGTTCTCTTCACAAAATGTTTCTTTGATGTCTAGGAATAATTTTTAGCTTGGGTACGCGATTCTGATATGGGGAGATATTTTCCAAAATAGCCGCCAAGATGGCCGCCGAACCGAAATCGGTAGTGTGCGAAGGTTTGTCTATCTCGTAAACGACGGCTTCCAGGAAAAAAAAAAAATCAAAGTTGTTCAAAATACATTTTTTCACCGTGGTTTTTGCATTTTTAAATTCATGTAGTTATTATTTTGTTGTAATGTTAGCAAAAAGTATGCCAAAATAATTTTTCCTAGGTTTTTGAAGGAAAATGTTTCTATATCTCACAAACGAATGCTTCTAGAAAAAAATTACACCAGTTCAAAATTGTTCAAAATACACTTTTATACTAAATTTTGTCATTTCTAAACCCATTTACTATTTGACTTGTTTTAATGTAAGGAAAGTGTATGCCTCCTAAAAAATTTTGTTTGTTTTTGGGGAAAAATGCGGATCTCAAAAACAAGTGCTTCCCATAAAAAAAAGAAAAAAAGAACGAGTTGAAAATTGTTAAAGAAAGATTACGCTTGACATTATGTCAATTTTAAGTGATTTTACTTGTCGTATTTGTTGCAATATATTGCAAGTAGAGTGCATGCTGAAGATGTTTATTTCTATTTTTTAGATTGCAGCGATGATAAATTGAAGAGATATTGAATTTGAAAATATCATGAAGGGAGTGCAACTTACTCCATGTGCTAAAAGGTAAAAAATCAAGTTCAGCTATATAATGCAGTGTATAAGGATTAGACGATAGATAAAAGAAAATGTACGAAACTGACAATGGCAGGAAAAAGTTTATAGAAGCTTCCAAGGCTTGTGACGATAATGAGCTACTTGAAAAATTTGAAAAAGTAAGTGAATTCTTTTAACATCTGGAGTTATACGAGATACTGTTTGAAGCACAAAGAACTAAGAAGAAAGGGGAAACCACTCTGGATATAGAAATAAATGAAAGTGACAGCAACGAACCTTTACGAAGAAGGCACTCGGGTAGGCGTAAACACGAGGGTGATTGGTGTGTTATTTGTGGCAATAGAAAGTATAAGGGTGATTGAAGTTTGTTAAGGATATGTGAAAAGGAACGGGCTGAAAAATTCCTGTTAGGAACACATTACTTTCAGGATGAAATATTTTCCAGAACAAGTACTTTGGATTACATTAAGAGCGTATTTGCAGTTGATGTTCTGTACCACTCAGCAAGTATGAGCAATTATCTAATTAAATGCTCAAGACATACAAAAGAGTTTGAAAAACTTCTTCACAAACTGTTAACAAAATATGGACATCAAACACTTAACAGAGGGGGGGGGGCAAACACCTTGCAAATGAGCTTGATAATTAAGATTTCCATCTAGAGGATAAATTTTGTGATGAGCATGATCTAGAATACAGTCTGTTACACGTGGACAATAACCGACCTAAAATTTGGTACACCTTTTTTAAGTCAATAATGTCATCTTCCCGAATAAGACATGCTGAATATGTGAAAAAGAAGGGAGAGACACTTTTCCAGATATTGTATTATATTTTTCATAACGGCGCGAAGAAAACGCCATTCCATATTTGTAGTGCTTAAGCAATACATGAAATGTATAAAACCAATACTCTGATCACCTCACTGAATCACGTTGGAATTTGCATTAGCTATTATAGTCTTCAAAGAATGAATCATTCGTTTGCAGCAGGGTTCCAGTATCCCCATACTTCAAGCCAATAGATGGTACAGTACATTAGATGTCAAAGAATGCTTTAAAAACCCAAATAATTTTGGATATGTAGAAAAAGCGGCAGGCTGGACTCCACAAATCATTGTACAACAGCTACCTGATGATTTTCCTTTCGCTTGTAACTGCAAGACTTGTTAAAAAATAAATATATGCAAATGTAAAATAAATTCAATAGAATGTTATAGATTTTGTTTTTGTGAAAATTAAAGCAAGTGTAGGAATGATTGTAATGTATTAAAAACCTCAGTGTGGTAGGATGAAATATTTTCAATCTGTCATACTTGTGTAATTAGATATATATGTATATATAATATATAATATATATATACATATATATATATATATATATATATATATATATATATATATATATATATATATATATATCTGTTATATATACTGTATATTATATGGTTTTCTTGTGAACCTTATTGTGCATCTGATATATTTTTCTTGTGCAGCAGACGCCATTACAGAGCATTACATGCAATGTAATCTTGCATTGCATACTTTTCATATATTTTTCATAAGCTGTTTACCTTTTTCAGGTTTTTAAGTTTCTTATTTAGTATGGCATATCAATTTTTCTTATGATAACATTGGCAAGTCTCTTATTTCTCTGTTAATTTCTTTCTTTCTTCTTATCAAAATGCTTTACGTTAAATTGAGATAATGCTTGTTTTTTCTGCTTGACCTAAGATATTCTGCAATAAAGAATTTTTCTCATACAAGATTGTCTTTATCAAGCTTGGATGCACATTTTAAACAATTTTGAACTCCTGTAATTTTTTCTAGAAGCACACATTTTCGACTCACAGACAAATTCTTACTAAAAAGCAGAGAAAAAGGTTTTTTTGGCATAAACTACACCATATTACAAAACTTATTATGAATAAATGGATCTATAAATGCCATAATAGAGTGTAAAAATGCTTTTTGAACAATTTTGAACTCCTGTAAATTTTATCTAGAAGCACTCGTTTGCGAGATACAAACAAATTTTCTGACTAAGCCGATTTCTGTCAGGCGTCCATCTTGGCAACCATCTTGATAAAATCTCCTCATGTCAGAATCGCGTACCCTAGCTAAAAATCATTTCCAGACATCAAATAAACATTTTGTGAAGAGAACTACTGTATACACCTCGGTGCAACAGTCACCACCTATGCGGCTCCTATACTATCCGCACAACCCCTGGGAGAATAGTTCGTGATAGTGTCAGTTAGGTTCCTTTGGGCACCAGAAGACTGGGGAGATCCATACCCACTTGGATGAGAACTATGAGAAGGGAGGTTGGTGAGACATGAGCGGCGGAAGCTCATAAGCCCTATGCGTCACGCGGTGTTGCGAGCACGGAAGATGACGATGATGACTGTGATAAACAACGTTCGGAAAGTTCTTGCAAGGATATACTACACAAATCTTTGAAAAGCTATTTCATGCAGAAGGCAATTGCAGCAAGGACCTTTTATTGTAAAGAACGCTGCCTTCTTATTTTACACATCTCATCAAGCATTATAAGTTATTAATTCTTTTAAATTTGATTACCTGATAATGTACATTTTGGAAATAAGCTGACTTTGCTTGAATAAGTGAGTATTTCCGAAGTCAGCTCTCACAAACAAGATAGGATGTCTATCAGTATCTCATAACTAAAAGAAACTTCTGCATCTGGGGTCAAACAACTTTCGAAAGAACGACCTTCGATTTTCATAATAGCAGAAAAAAAAACTTGAGTGAACGGAAGTCTGCATAAACTAAGACTGATTAAATGGTGATGTAGCCATGGAAGTGGTGATGATGACAACTTTACATTTTAAAAGTAAATTTAAGAATGACTTTCAAAAGTATGCTGCTCATCTGAAAACATTAAATTTACATTATTATTATTAATATAAAAGTTAACTTTTTCCAATTTGCAATGGAGTATAATGCAACATATTTATTTTCTTTTATTTGTATTAAAAGTAAAACAAAGCAACTATGGATTGATGATGAGATTCACAGGTAAGTTTAAAGATGTGGCCAGTTTTCGCACTGAAAAAGAGTTTCTCCTGTAGCATGATCTGGAAATTGTAAATTTATCGCTTACCATTCTCAAAGAAATCCATTATGATTCAAACAAGTTCAGCAAAAACTTCACAGTTCTTATTTGCTCTTTATAGCCATCATTATCGTCAATATCTGGTTGTTTTCCGTTAATTGCCGACTTTTAGATTTTCAGTTCTGTATAGTATATATGCACAAACAATTATCATGGGAAATTATAAAATGTTAAAACCAAATCTCAACAGTGACTTCATAGAAATGATAATTGTTTTTGTACCCCAAAAATACATGTTTGATGATTTTGTTCAGATGATTCAAACATTCCTTCCGCGAATCCAGTGTTCATTGCAATATGAAAAATTTTCATCTTCTACATTTCCCCAATCACATGATACTTTGCTCCCATTTCACCACTGATACCAAATGCTATTGAAGAAATGGCGTTTCTTCGTTTACGTGATTCTTTGTCTTTTGTCCACAGCTGTTAATTTAGCGTCAGTCAAGACCCATGCCGACTGTAAGGCACTTCTTAAATAATAAGCATAAATTTCCATACAGTATTGCTGTAAGATATGCGTTGTGAATGATAGTTTGTCAAATGCAGATGCATTTTTGCCATCTAAGACTAGACTGTATGTAGTTGAGCCCCAGGTCACATTGAGGCACATAAACTGGAGGAATTAGTTATAATTTGAGACCAAAACAGGGAAAATCGGAAATGGGTAATTTTTCAACCAAAACACCAACAAGGACAGTGTAACAGCCCCGCTGAGAAGCAGGTTAGCTTTAACCTTTTAGGAAAGTTCCTGTCCCACACTCCACTCGGCCACTTTACTGGCCCACCTCAGACGTAATTCAAGTTTTTGCTTCTGTATAAACTTGGTCCCTGTTCAGTTACAAAGATGACTATTTTCAGTGCAATTGGGTCGACTACTTATTTTTTTCATTTACTCCAACCAACACTATGCAGGGATCCAGCTCTTATCTATAATAAGTGAAAAATGAAATGGGATTCATACAGCTCGTGCTGTGTATAACGATACTATATCAAACTGCAACATTCTGTAGTGAACTTATCACAGGGCAAACAATCCTAGCTTGGCATTTGTAATTTTTTTTTCAGATCCATATTGTATGGAGTTATTTCTTTTTATTTTTAAAAGAACAAAACCCAACAGTCATTTTTTTACTCGCGAGAATATGAATCTGACATATTATGCTGAGCTTCCACAAAAAAAAAAAAAATGACAAGTAACAAAAACGGTACATGAATATGCGAGTGAAAATTAAAAGCCTAAAACTAAACTTCGTTCCAAAAACTGGAAGGAAAAAGAAAAATGCCAGAAAACTTTGCATGGATCTCACCATGTCAGAAATAAATCAAATCATGAATATGCAAATGATTTCAGCCCACCATAAAACAAGTGCTTTGTTTGGTGACGTGACGCAATCCGGCTTCTGCCCAGGAATTCTCATGACGACAAAAAGAAGAGGAAAAGGAAAGGGAAAAATAAATAAGTAAAGCTCAAAGTTAACTGAGAGAAAATTACAAGTTCTTCGCAATTTTTTTATATTTTAGTTTTTAAGGTTATGTAACTATTTGTTTTTGTTCTGAAATAGAGTTTACTTATATGGATACACAATATATATATATATATATATATATATATATATATATATATATATATATATATATATATATATATATATATATATATATTCATGTATGTGAGAGGTATTAACACGCTACTATATGCGTAACGTTGCTGTCAATTAACTAAGGGATGAAAGTCATCAAATAACCTCAAGCCTAGAGCAACTAGGCAACCTGATTAAGAGTACAAAGTACAAAGAGCGGTAACCATGTAACTCCTAAATAAAAAAAAAAAAAAATGGTGATCAAGATCAGCGTTACTGTGTTTATATATATATATATATATATATATATATATATATATATATATATATATATATATATATATATATATAAAATATATTTCCTTTTAACAGACATGTATTTGTAATAACTATATTCATCCTTGAATTCTCGATTTCCTGACAGTAAAAACGCTCGTTACTACAAGCCTTGAACCCAGATGAAGAATGAAGAAGCCCTAACATCCACTGAAAGATTTCGATCCAAGTATATATGTAGGGGCGAGACTAGAACTTCTTTCCTCGTGATCAAATGGGTAAGAGGATGGATTAGCCATCTAGACCTCTGGTAAACTATCCTTAGCTAAAACGGTATACGTGCTCTAATAATAATAATTATTGTTTTTATTACAATTATTATCTATCGATTCCCTGTAATTTTCCTATAACAAAGAGTGTTTTTTTTTTTTTTTATCAAAGCTCCCTCTCACTCTTGTGCCATTTCCCATAGTATGTTCGCCTCTGTGCTTAAGAGTGTAAGATGATACAGGTAAGGAAATATTTGGCGTTTCCCAAGTAATCTAATGACCCGCGTGAGACATATTTGTATGTCTATGCATTGTGTCCTTGTGTCTGGTTTGTGTGTGCAAGAGAGAGAGAGAGAGAGAGAGAGAGAGAGAGAGAGAGAGAGAGAGAGAGAGAGAGAGAGAGAGAGAGAGAACTTTTTCTAATTTTAGGTAGAAGAATTTTAAAGTACGAGTAACATTTTAACTTTAACTATTCTGTTACTGAATCATTTAATTTTACGTAAGAAATAATCATAATAGGAAATATTTTATAGTGTATTTGTGTTATTTGTAACACATTAAAAGAATAATTTCTAGTTCTAAAATCGAAGTTAAAACATTCCATACAGAAGGTTAGCTGCCATATATCTAATATTCCACAGCAGACAAGTCCATTTTGAAAGGAGTATAGATTACTCTCGATAACATTAACAGCTGTGTTTGCTGAAATTATGGAGGAAATAACGCTACTGAATATCCTGGCCCTTCTACTATACTTAGACTATCAGATAAAGAATCTCGGCACCTTGCGAGAGAACATTTTGATACAGCAGTCGATCTTTCTCTACTACAAATCTCCTCACCAAGTCCGCCATTTCGAGCATATCGCCGCAGCCATAAATGGAGCTAATCCCCAAGCATTTACATACGGCCCTGTATAGGCGCATTCCGATAAATCCCAGCGTACCTCTATTGACATGAGTAGCGAACTGAAGGATGCTTTAATCGGTGAATACGCTTTGTCATTTACCATCAATCAGCTGTGACATTCACTTTTGCGCAGGTTTCAAATTATTAGTTTTATTGTTACGTGGGCAAAACAATGTTGTGCCCATTCACCACGCAGATACCAGTTCCTTTTATTACATACTGAAGTAAAAACTTTCAAAGTTGCCAATCAAGTGAATTACTGGTTTTCTCAATTCGACCATGGTATACTGATGTTTCCAGCAATATTAAACAGTTCTCAAACAGCAGACACAAGTCGATAAAATAGGACAATATTAACTAGTTAAATGCCGATCAGTTGCAACACAAATAAAAATCATTTGACAAGCAAGAAAAGCTCTAATTTAATTTGTATATTTCCAGAGTAAGTTATTATTTATATCAATAACTGGCTTTTACGCAAATTAAAATAACAAATTTTATTTACTGGTCTGCAGATGACATTTAACGGAGAGAGAGAGAGAGAGAGAGAGAGAGAGAGAGAGAGAGAGAGAGAGAGAGAGAGATTATCCTTTCCTTGGAGAGCTCAAAGACTTTCAAATGTGACAGGAATTTCCAGAATACCTGTTTTATCATGGTTTCCTCAGCCAGGAGGAAAATTAATGCTCTGAATATTTTCTCTGATTAAATTACTACCGTATGTTGGGTAAGGCGTGAAATCAACCACAATGCTATTTTAACAAGGAGCGTTACGCAACCGACATCATTAAATCATGCTGAACTACCAATTTAATATCTAGAAATATCATCGCTAAACTCACGGGGACAGAGAGAGAGAGAGAGAGAGAGAGAGAAACTCTCTCTTGTTGTTTGAGAATGAGCTGCGTTATATCAGCATAAGCTCTCTCTCCCTCCCCCTCCCCCTCTCTCTCTCTCTCTCTCATTCACATCTACAGAATTCCCACCACCTTCTCTACCTCATATCACTGATATTATTACGACACATTTACGAACATAAATTGAACCAGTTCCTGTAACTAAACTACGTGGTCTGCTTCAAGTACTTTGTAACAATAAAAGACCTTCGACTTCTACCTTTTTACCTTTTATCTTTTCTTATCTTTTGTCCTTGCATCTAATGACAAGATGCAATAACTTGACTTTCTGCAGTAATCTACTTTCAAATCCACAAAATAAAATAAAACACCTTATATGCCTAATCACACAGAGACACGTATATATGATGTTTGTGTGTGTGTGTGTGTTTCTGTGTAATCAGATCTAAAGCAAGAGGCGTGATGCGGTCTTGCATTTTAAACTAATATAGGCGTGAATAATTTTTGTGCTTTGTGACAGTAACCATTTACTAAATATATATATATATATATATATATATATATATATATATATATATATATATATATATATATATATATATATATATATATATATATATATATATATATATATATATTATATATATATATATATATATATATATATATATATATATATATATATATATATACATACACATATATAGTATATATATACACATATATATATATATATATATATATATATATATATATATATATATATATATATATATATATATATATATATATATATATATATATATATATATATATATATATATATATATATATATATATATATATATATATATATATATATATATATATGTTAAGTATACCTTAGTTTAACCAGACCACTTATATAAGTATGTATATATATACATATTTATATGAGGATTTCGATCGAAAGCAAGTCGTATTGAGGTCTCAAATTTTAACTTGATTCAAGCGTGAATATTTTTCATGTTCTATGGTAATAACTATGAACTTACGGATGGACAGTCATTCAATTTTAATAACTAGTATATGAATTTTTTTTTAAAGAAGTTATACTTTAAGAGAAAATGTAACAATGGAGAGAAATTCAGTAAAAACAAAATACTGTATTCTAAGGTAACAAATATGTAAAGTGCAAAGAGAATAAAACTGAGAGAGGCAGAGGAATTGACTTTTCTACTACATTATTAGTTTTATTTGACTACCCAAGTTACACACACACACACACACACATAGTCAATGTTAATATTTTTTGGATTGTATGGATGAATGCGGTAGGGAGAAAAAATCTGCCTAATTATATAACCTCAACCTTATGCCTTTAGCTATCTACCGAAGTGAGAGAGAGAGAGAGAGAGAGAGAGAGAGAGAGAGAGAGAGAGAGAGAGAGAGAGAGAGAGAGAGAGAGAGAGTATCTGGACCATGAAATAAGAGCTGACAAGACAACAATATTATTTTGTTTCCTTCTCCTAAGAAAATGTAATTAAGTCTAAGACCCTTTCTGTCGCCTTGACGCCAAGAAGTGACAAATAAACTGGTTCTGTTAAGGCCCCCATTATTACATGCGTACAGTGGGGTTGAAACATTTCTAAACATTGATAATATTTATGGTCTTATGCAACATTTCATGGAACTATGAATCATTTACGGCATTTCCTACTCTATCTGTTTATGATGGGCAAATTTAAATTCCTTCGTGGGCTGTTCCTTCAGTTTCTTAATGTTGATTATGACAGTGAGGGTACTGCTTTAGATACATACATACATAACCATAGGTTATGTATCCACCAATATATATATACTATAACAAATATATATATATATATATATATATATATATATATATATATATATATATATATATGTATATATATATATATTGGTAGATATACAAACAAATGGATGCAAATCATACAAGTACTTTCTAGGTAATAAAGAAGAAAAGGATAAGAGGTATATTTCATGTGGAAGATCTAGCAGGATTCATTACTCTTAGTGAATCCTGCAAGATCTTTCACCTGATATATACCTCTTATCTTTTTTTTCTTTATTACCTGGAAAGCACATGTAAGGATTTGTAACTATTTGTTTGTGACTTTTTTCTATCTATCTATTATATCTATATATATCTTAACTTCTCGAATTCTTTGCGCTTTTTTGGATACGCTTGTCACTACAAAGCCTTGAGATCCAAGTGCAAGAAATTGAAGTGGTTGTGATATCTGGTAGCGGGAAGCGAACTGCGTCACCATAATCAAACGGAGGTCATGTTGCCAACCTGACCACGAGAGGGATAAAAGTTTATTGCCTCCCGTACATATATATACTTGTTGTTTTCAGATTTATTTATCGGAGCTGGAATAGACCCATCCTCTCCATCATAGCCACGTGGGCAATCGTTTTTATTGCTTTTTAAGCTGAAATACATAAGTAGAATCTACTGGTCACTTTTTACCAGATACATATGTAATTGTAATAGCTGCAATGCCCTCTTAATTCTTGAATTCTTCGCGATTTTTTGGATACGCTTGTCACTACAAAGCCTAGAGATCCAAGTGCAAGAAATTGAAGTGGTTGTGATGTCCAAAAAAGCACGAAGAATTCGGGAAGTTAAGAGGGCATTATGGCTAATACAATTACATATATATCTGGTAAATACATATATATATATATATATATATATATATATATATATATATATATATATATATATATATATATATATATATATATCACCCCAAAACTCCAACACCCCTTTAAATGAACAAAAATCAGAACAATGTTATAAAAACGGGAAGTAATAAGCAAGTTTTTGTTATATTACCTTTATTCAATATTTTGACATTTCTCCATTATTTTCAAGTACTATCATGCGCAAAAGTCCGTTTCCTTAGCCATCCAGAGAGTGAACACGAATCCGGTGACTATGGAACACAGAAGCAATTGAACAAGTAGCTAATGGAAGACCCAACAGATGTCGCACCGTAAGGGCATATGTGAACAGGAAGGAGGAGGAGTGGGAAGAAGGAATTTTTCTGGAGCATAGAGGAAAGTTCCCACATCCTAATATCAAAGTGATCGTCAAGTTTTGTTGTTGACGATACTGGGTTTGAGCGTAAAATGTGCAGTTAAGGAAATATGCAAAATAAATCTGAGAATAAAAGCGCTTAGGAAGTCAGTATTTATGAATTAGTATTTCCTATAGATTATCGTATCTTATCAACAGACACGACTCTCCACAAGATCGATACAAAACATTTCAGCATCAGTGTTTATGGTTGATAAGATACGATAACCTACAGGAAATACTAATTCAAGAATACTGACTTCCTAAGCACTTTTATTCTCAGATTTATTTCGCATATTTCCTTAACTGCACATTTTACACTGAAACCTAACGATAATAGAATATGGAGACTTTACTCTATGCTCAAGAAAAATACCTTCTTCCCGCCCCTCCTTCCTTTTCGTATATGACCTTACGGTGCGACATCTTTTGGGTCTTCCATTAGTTACTTGTTCAATTACTTCGTTGTTCCATAGTCACCGGATTCGTGTTCACTTTCTGGATGGCTAAGGGAACGGATTTTTGTTCACAGCAGTACTTAAAAATAATGGAGAAATGTCAAAATATTGAATAAAAGGTAATAAAACGAAAACTTTGTCTGTTATTATTCCGTTTTTATACCATTGTCCTGATTTTTGTTCATTTAAAGGGGGTGTTCGAGTTTTTTTTAATGACCACACACATACACACATATGTATACATTATATATATATATATATATATATATATATATATATATATATATATATATATATATATATATATATATATATATATATATATATATATATATATATATATATATATATATATATATATATATATATATATATATATATATATATATATATAATTATGTATATATGTATATATATATATATATATATATATATATATATATATATATATATATATTATATATAATTATGTATGCGCAGTCACCGAAAAAAAGCTCCAAACACCCCTTTAAATGAACAAAAATCAGAACAATTTTATTAAAACGGAATAATAATAATAGAAAATGTTTTTATTTTATTACCTTTTATTCAATATTTTGACATTTCCCCATTATATTTAACTCCTGTTGTGCACAAAAGTCCGTTCCCTTAGCAATATATATATATTGAAATCATTATGGATAATGGTTCGACCAAGCATTCAGTTAAAACTTAAAGAGCGGCACTGTTGCTATTGCTTTAAAAAAATGGCTATCGTATATTAGGACCAGGCAGAAACCTAAATAGTGGCATAAGACCCAGTTCACCATTCAGAGGCACTATTTTTTTGTTATAATGGCGAGGGAGCAGTTCTCCCGTCTCCCATGATGTTCCTTTCAAAGAATATTCTTTGTCGATTTAGATGGTACCGTAAAGGGGAAGTCGAGGGTTCTCGTGTTCTTTCACTTCCTTTTAGTATTTTGTAGGGATCAAAGAGCCTTATTTTCTGGGTGTTTTCATTTAGTTTTGCTCCTTTTAAACTGACCGTTTGAATTTCCATTACATGTCCTTTTTTTTGCATTGTTGTACAACTGTTTCGCATCTGTTTTGAAAGCAGAGTCCACCTATGGCTTTGTATGTATGTATGTCTACATGTATATGTATGTATATATATATATATATATATATATATATATATATATATATATATATATATATATCTTTTTCTGTACTTATTTACTTTTATTTAAGCAGATTATAAGTTCATTTTAGATTAGTATTTCAACTTTTTCTCCAGTGGATTCAATTGTGTAGATATGTTACCGACCAGGATAATCAAAAGTAAGATATTTATAAGATTATCAACAAACATATTAATAATAACAACGAACCAAGAAGTGAGGTACTGTGAAGCATTTTAAACGTTTATCCTTTTTATTAGTGACATGGTTGGAGGCCTAGAAAACAAGATTGTTCAGTATGCCGGTGATGCAATACTTGTGGGTATAGTAAAATCTCCACTTATGATAAATGAGGCTGCCCTCAGCCTAAATCGGGACATGGACCGGATCAGTGAATGGTGTAATCAGTGGGGTATGAGGCCGAACTCCAGTAAGACGAAAATACTGCTGATTAGCAGATCTAGTACAGATTTTCCACCCCATCCTCCCCTTCAGGTGGATTGGACTTTGTGGAATGAGTCTGAAGCTTTAACTGTTCTAGGTGTAACTTTTGGCTTACATCTTACTTTAGAGAAAGATCTAACGAAAGTTTCAACAAATGCCGCACGAGTTAGGTATTGTTCGTAAGGCCTCATATATTTATAACAATGATAAAATCAATGCAACCTATTCTAGGTTATTTGTCCTTCCCTTACTAGAAAACTGTTCTCCGGTGTGGAAGTCTGCTTCTGAGTGGTTCGCGGTGGTGGGTTTAGCAATTATGACTTGGACCACCGACGGATAGTCTCTTGTTTGTCACTATTTCATAAGTTGTATTTTAATACAGATCTTTCGCATTCACTATTAATCCTTGATCCCCTTTTCCTGCCGATAGCGACCAGATTCGCTGAAAAGCAGCATCAATATGCAGTAAATTTGCCTCTCTGTGGAACTTCTCAGAGGTCCTTTATTCCTCACTCCGTTGGACTGGAGAACAACTTTCCAGAGGATGTCGTGGAATTGGAACTTCAAGAGTTCAAGCGAAGATGTAATGCATTACTACCCTAATACAATTCAACTTTCATTTTAATATTTTGCTTACATTTTTAGTTATTTATTAATTTATTAATTCATCTGTTGTTCTAGTAAGTGACCTCCTCTTTCTGTATTTCTTATCACGTTCTGTTACCTCTTTCGAATGAACACCATATTCTTTGGAAGCTTGAATTTCAAGTCAATGGCACCTGTGGGTTTGTTCTACATGAATAGGGTTTGTCTTATGAATAATAATAATAATAATAATAATAATAATAATAATAATAATAATAATAATAATAATAATAATAATAATAATAATATGGAAAACCAACCTAAGCATGGCATGGATTCATTACAAGAAAGCCTTTGACATGATACCGCGCACGTGGCTAATAGAATGTCCGAAAATATATGGGGAGGGGAAAGCACCATCAGCTTCCTAAAAAATACAATGCGCAACTAGAATACGGTACTTACAAGCTCTGGGATAAGACCAGCAGAGGTTAACATTAGGAGAGGGATCTTTCAAGGCGACTCACTGTCCCCACTACTCTTCGTAGTAGCCATGATGACAAAAGTACTGCAGAAGATGGATGCTGGGTACCAACTCAAGAAAGGAGGCAACAGAATTAACCATCTGATGTTCATGAACGACAGCACGCTGTATGGTAAGAGCATCAAGGAAATAGATACCCTAATCCAGACTGTACGGATTTTATCTGGGGATATCAGGATGGAGTTTGGAATACAAAAATGCACATTGGTCAACATACAAAAAAGCAAACTAACAAGTGCTGAAAGGATAAAGCTACCAGACGGGAATAGCAACAAATACATGGATGAGACAGGATACAAATACCTGGGAATAATAGAAGGAGAGGATATAAAACACCAAGAGATGAAGGACACGATCAGGAAAGAATATATGCAGAGACTTAAGGCGATACTCAAGTCAAAACTCAACGCCGGAAACATGACGAAAACCATAAACACATTGGTAGTACCAGTAAACAGACACAGAGCAGAAGTAGTGGAGTGAACAAAGGTTGAACTCCGCAACATAGATCAGAAAACTAAGAAATACATGGCAATAGACAAAGCACTACACCCAAGAGCAAATACAGACAGAATATACATAACATGAATGGAAGGGGGGAGAAGGCTACTTGAGCACAGAGGACAGCGTCAACATCCAGAGCAGAGCATTTAGGTAATATCTGAAAACCGGTGAAGACGAGTGGCTAAGGACTGATAAAAGTAGACGAAGACCCAGAAATATACAGACACAGGAGAATGAAAAACAGAACAGAAGAATGGCACAGCAAACCAATGCACGGACAGTAAACGAGACAGACTAAAGAACTGGCCAGCGATGAAACATGGCAATGGTTATAGAGGGGAGAATTCAAGAAGGAAACAGAAGGAATGCTAACAGCAGCACAAGATCAGGCCCTAAGAACCAGATATGTTCAAAGAACAATAGATGGAAATAACATCTCACCTATATGCAGGAAGTGCAATATGAAAGACGAGACCATAAACCAAAGCAAGCGAATGTCCGGCGCTTACACAGAACCAGCACAAAAAGAGGCATGATTCAGTAGCAAAAGCCCTCCACTGGAGCCTGTGCAAGAAACACCAGTTAGCTTGCAGTAATAAGTGGTAAGAACATCAACCTGAGAGAGTGATAGAATACGATCAGGCAGAGATTCTCTGGGACTACGGTATCAGAACAGATAGGGTGATACGTGCCAATAGACCAGACGTGACGTTGAATGACAAAACCAAGAAGAAAGTGTCGCACATTGATGTGGCAATACCATGGGACACCAGAGTAGATGAGAAAGAAAACGAAAAAATTTATATCAAGTCCTGAAAATCGAAATAAGAAGGGTATGGGATATGTCAGTGGAAATTGTATCCATAATTATAGGACCACTAGGCACGATCCCAAGATCCCTGAAAAGGAATCTGGAAAAACTAGATGCCAAAGTAGCTCTAGGACTCTTGCAGAAGAGTGTGCTACTAGAAACAGCGCACACAGTGAGAAAAGTGATGAACTCCTAAGGAGGCAAGATGCAACCCGGAACCCCACACTATAAAAACCACCCCGTCGAATAGTAATTGCCCGTAATAGATGCTGTCTTTTTTCCAGATAATATGAAACATGAGAAACTGCTAAACGTTGCTTCCCATCTGTGCTTAAGTGTCCTGCCTTACCTATCATCTGTGTTATTCGTTCATAGATAATCTTTTTTGAAGAATTTGACACAGTTAATAAATGCCTAATGAGCCATATTGCCAGGAAAAAACAAAACCTCTACCTAATGAAAAAGAGAATACAGTTTGATTTCAGTGAGACGATAAAACCCAGCGCCTAATCTCGAAATTTAGAGGCTCGACAGAAAACTGGCCAAGAAATCAGACCCTGTCGAGATAACAGCCAAAGCAAATACATACGCTGACCAAATGTCCTTTTCGTTGAGAAACGGCTATTCCGCTTTTCTTGTTTACTTTGTTCTTTTCTTACTTATTTTTTTATTTTTTTTTTTTTACTTTGCGGATATGGGCTGGCTGTTTGGTTGCTTTCTAGATGTTGATTTTGTACTCTCCTTTCCATTCAGTTTTGAAGTTAAAAGATTCATCTCGTTCCTAAATGTTTCTTGCTCTAATAGTAAAATCTTCCGATTCGGGTTGTTTGTTGGCAAATACTTCTATCAATTTGCGTACAGTTTTCTACAAATCCAAAAATAAACTCGCACAAGAGAAGAGGAAAACGGTTAGACAATCTTTTCGATAACAGCTGTACAGATCCTGACTTATATTTACACTGCTCACTTGGGAGCTTAGTCAGATCTTCATAATTATACTAAACGAATCAATATGACGAAGTTGTTGGAGACCTATCAACTAACATATCGGACATTTTTGGTGATGGGACTAATGAATGATTGCATGACATTTACTTTCAATGCCTAGGCGGTTTTAATATGGCATCCAGCTGTATCAAAGAAGTTCATGTGACACTGTACATAAATAATGACCAAATTTCGGGCCTGGATTATTTCACATGGAAATTTTATTGGTACCTTGTATTGGTAACAATTCCCGTTCATCGGACGTTTCATGGCCAAATCTGGACGTTAAAGTATATGGGAAAACGTACACGGACTCATTTTTGGTACTGGCGACCAAATCCAGTTCTATTTCAGAAAACGGATCTTTAAGAACATTATTACGATCTTTTAGTAAGGGGAATGGATAAACTCATCAATCAAGCATTATGCCTGTGACTTTTAGTTATTTTAATCTCATTGTAAAAAATAATTAAGATAATAAATAGTCAAAGAAATAAACAGACACAAATATGTAGGTAAATAAATAAGCGGAGAAATCCAAAATGGCCATAGGAAAAGGAAAGGAATCCCAGTTTTCCGCTTCAAGAGGATGGAAGACTTATTTAGACAGGTCCTATTATCGTATCTTCTTTATTTTCCTCGGAGCTTATTGGATGTTTTTCGTTCCTCCTTTCACGTTGATATTTAACTCCCAATCAATCTGCTGTCCTACTTGGACAGACAAGGCAAACTTTAGGCCTAAGGAAAGCTGATGACCTTCTCTAAACACGATTCTCTCTCTCTCTCTCTCTCTCTCTCTCTCTCTCTCTCTCTCTCTCTCTCTTCCAACAAAGCGTGATTCTCAGAGCTTAATCAACTCCGGCCCAAAACAAATAAAACAATTTCCGAAATTATCTATTTCATACTGAAAAAATACTATGTGTAATTTTATGGAAATTGAGAATTATTCTTTTCTGTTTGATTGTTTGCTTTTCCTACTTCAATTTTAAGACAATAAATCTTGATATTCAGTGCTCCATAGGCATCACAAAACCGACTCTTACTTGGCTGTTGAATGTCTACTGTGAATAAAGAGATGGTGAAAAACGAAAGATCCATATCCTTTGAATGACTGTAACAGCATATTGATCATTTGCTCTTACTCTCTGTTCAAAAACTTCTACTTGATTAATCAGAGAATAAGAATCATAAAAGGAGAATGGAAGTGATAGCTTAGCGCATTAGGTAACGACAATAAAATTGGTTGACGGTCAAAGAAAATAGATTATATGGAAAGTTGTGATGCACCTCTATTAGTTATGGTAAAAAATCCAGTGACTTGGGCCACTGTAGTTAGTATAATGAAGGAAAATAGAAGCTGTTCATAAGGTATATGCACATCGATAATGTAAAATAAAACTCTGAGAAAGGTAGAATTTAGCCAACTAACGACATGAGTCTTTCTGGTATGCTGCCACTTCTAAACCCAAAATATTGATATGAGCAATGGGTGGACGGACAAAACTCATGAACTGAGACCGAGTTTTCATCAGTACACTTTGAGCAACAGCGAAAATTCGGTAAATTTCCACATATTGAGGACGCTGTAGACAATATTCAAAGAAATATTTAAAAAATTAATACTACTGTAAACTAATACCCAGAGAGCGAAAAAAATCTAATGGAGTCATTTGAAGGATAAGGACATAAAAGAGCGATGTGTAAAAAGCACAAAGGATTATTAAACAGCGTGAGCAGAAGAGTAAACGTATCATGAAAGATAAACAACATGGCTAACGAAAAAAAAAAAAAAAGATATTCAGTTGATAAGAGAAACCCATCGGTCCGGTCCGTTCACGGAGGAAATGAGTACTCTTTCAAACAATGTTTGGTTGAGCACGATGTATTATTTATTCAAAGAAGCCTTAAAAATATATAAAAAAATTCTTGGAACTTTGCTGAAAGACGAAACCTACTTGGAGATGCCAAAGAATAGCTAAAGTAAGTCGAGGAATGCTTTTTATTTCTGTCCTTTCTTCAAGAATTATACTCTTGCCGTAAGACTTTTCATAAGCCTGTTCAGGATAATTGCTGGTATCATTCTAGTAAAAAATATACATAATTTTTAATTAACAAAAAGATAAGTTGTGTTCGGTAAGCTTGTCGCGTTTTATTCTTTCGAAAGTTTAAGCACATGAGATTTAGAAATTACCGGTGCTTTTATACATCTTGACAATACAAAGGAAAGGGCGGGGTTTAAAGAAGGGAGGTATCCGCATAACAACTTTATTCAGGACACCTGAAAACTGGTTTGCTTCAAGAAATGACTTTTTATTTAAAAGGTAAAGGGTTTATTCTAGTCCTACGTTTCACCTTTTAAGTTCAAAATCACTTAAAACTACGTTTAGAACTTTTTTTTTCGTTCAAGAATACATACGTCTCCTGCATTCTAGGTTCGCATGTACTTGGTTCCAGATATTATGGAATTACTCTCAACTCTTCATGTCAAAAGCATATCGTCTATCCAGAATCTTTTGAAGAAATTTCTCTCGACACATAATTTAACCGCAAAACTCATGTGAATATGAATGAGTAATTACCCCTGTGTCGGAGTTGAATGATTTAGCCCTACAACGCCAAAATTTACCCAGGTCCAGAACTAAAACATTCAAGTTTGACTGCGCGAATCCTTCGTCTACTCTCTCTCTCTCCAAATGCAGAGAAGCCAGGGAACCTTCTTACTAATCAAATAACATTCAATTCCCTTCAAAACAAGCACTTTTTCTGAAAAGGATATGATGAGGGCACTCAACAGAGATCGACCAGAATGATTGATAGGGGACTGTTCTGGGGCCCAGTGACATTAATATTTGAATTATATCCCAGGTAATCCATCGTTTCATCAAATTAATACTCGAAGAAAGTCCCCAAAACGTTGTCTGAGCTAGTAAACTAACGGGAAGCTTCAAAGATTACTGGATTTGTTCACGGAAGTAAGTGTCAAAACTAATATTTCAGAACTTATGAAAATTAATCCGAGTCTCATAAAACTAATAATTCAGAACTTATGAAAATGAATCTAAGTCTCCCAAAGCACAGCATAGTCTTTTATGAGAATGTTCATATTCTTGCAACAGACCAACTCCATTAACGGATCTACTGGTTCTCAAGAAAATTCTCTTGTATTTCTAACCCTTAGCCTTCCTTTGATAATTCACTTTTTTAGTTATTCTCCCATCATCCTTAACACTGATTCTAAATGCCACTAGAAATCAACTGCTTTTATTCTTTACCCATCCACATGAATATTCAGCGTGCTATCTCACCACTTCCGTTTACAGTTAAAACTTTAGTTCTTCTTTTTTTACAAACACTCACAAACGTTCCTCACTCTCTTGCGGTTCGCTTCGCTATTACTGACTAATATAATATCAGTTATTAAGATACATATACACCTATACTTCTCCCCAAACCAGAAAATATACTGCAGACTTCAAATCTACGCCTTGCATCTCAAGAGAAAATACAATGTATTTTATACATTACGTTTGCATTCTTGGGAGACTTTGATTAAACATCATTTACAAATACAATCTGCATCTAAATTTGGAAGTATTGGTTCAATTGCCATGATATCTAAACAGTATTCAGCGATAGATGAATTATCACGGAGAGGCATCAGAGGGCTATCAAACAACTACCATTACAGATAAACAAGTGGTAAGAGTCTGACCTCAGCACTACAGCGGTTTCTATTTGCACACCCTTAACCTTGTGTTAATTGCTTTGATATTCAGTGAAATACTCACTGATTGTTTGTTTAAATCCTAGTTAATCAGAACGATTATACAACAGCACGCTACAGAGCAGAGTAATATCTCTTTCTTCAAGACATTTTCCTTTCTCATTTTGAATAATCCACTGCGTAGGAGTAAACGCAAAGCCAGACTCTCTCTCTCTCTCTCTCTCTCTCTCTCTCTCTCTCTCTCTCTTCTTATGGAATCTTCAACTCTTCATTCATACAGAACCTTTCATTAGGTCATCCTACTCAGAGACTGAGACAATCCTTACTTGCACCAGTTTACAGACCTACTCAAGAAATTTTTCTGTCTAACATTAACACAAGATGACCTTGGTCAGGGTTGGATAAATTCCACAACATTAAAAGATGGGGAATGAGATGGATAAACGCGGATATTTTAAGCATTTATCGTACCTTACCACTGACAGGATGTAAAACTTATAAACATTGTTGACACTGTAACATGGGGTCCCCGTCATAATCCTTGAGTAAAGAAGAATACCACACATGGCAAAAGCTTTTAACACTAAGGCAAAACTATGATTTGGTGTTGGATAACCCTGTTGATCGTAACCATTCTGTATCTTACTTAAAACAACCATATACCTAAAATTTCTATGGGAATACAATGTATATTATTATTATTATTATTATTATTATTATTATTATTATTATTATTATTATTATACATTGAATCGCAATCAGTGTAAAACGTTCGAATCTTTTATGATAAGTTGTTTTCTTTCTCGTATCTAAATCCTCCATTCTTAAATTAAGATACTGAAGCTAATTTAATGTTTTTCAGTTTTCTTTTTGTTAATAAATTGTTATAAATTTTGTAGGATGTGGCTCCACATATATTATTTTTCCGCCCGTTTTTTGAGCTTCCATATTTCATCTGTGCTTTATAAAGGGATTCTTCTCTCTCTTGTAGGTGTGGCTCACCTGTGGTACAAATGACTGCGTTTCTCTGATCTAAGTTAATTTGAATGAAAGTATGAATCTGTGTTTTGAAGACCTAAACTTTTCATATTCAAACTTTCACTCCAGTTCCACCGACTCATCACTTCTTATGCAGACTTGGGTCAAAATGGGGGTCTAAATGTCAGAGGAACTTATAGAAAAAAAAATCCTGAAATCCTACTCAATAAAATCATTCCCACAGTTTATCAAATCAACTTCCAATCATCTTCACGCAGGGCCTATTCACGTTTGTTCAAACATTCCCCCGGGTAGGACCGTGACAGTGGTCCGAAATCTTGATTAGATTTGTTCAAGAAAGATCGAAAATATACACTACGTTTGCAGGCAGAGCAAGTCTGTTCAGTTGAGCACAGAGCACCTAGAACCTTTTGTTCTTTCCATTATTTTGTCATGATTGGATAGAGAATAAGTAGTTATTTTTTTAGCTAACTCTCAGAGTGAAGAAAGGGGGTTACAATTTTTTCCCACAACACATTGAGTATCTCAGATTTTAATATATCAGTTTTGGTTCCGTTGTGGGTATAAATGAATGTGGGTTGACAATGTATGCAATAAATAAAAAACGGCTAGAATGCGGGAAAACCTGAATGACATTTGAGGTATATACTAGGACGGAAGCCAAACATCTGTGAAGAACCACAAAGATCTGTTCATGAAGACCAAACATGAAATTTGAAAACTAAATTCAATGAAAAAAACAATAATTTTAGAAATATAATGCACAAAACCTATATGAAATAACTATAGTCGATTCACTTAAGGTAGATTCTTGGGCCTACGAGACGTTTGTTTGGCGGCCTCTGATTGGCTGGGACTGGGAGGTATGCAGCTCGCTCACTGTTGCATTTTAACGCCTGTAAAAAAAACTTGAAATATCTTTATATTTCTTCATTTATCTCAATTTTACACAAGATAGACAGTTTTGATATACCATAGAATTCGGTATTAATTGTAAACTAAATCATATTTCCTGAAATCAGTAAGATAAAAACACAAAGGAATTACAACGAATAGAAGTAAAGTGAATTTCTATACCTGTTTTAACATATCGTCGGATTTTGCATCATTGACGATTAAAATAAAACTAGTACAATAAATTCACTGAATACGCTGGTGCTTTCAGATTTTAGATGCGTGTGATATGTGAAGATGAAGAATGTGTCGTATTATGTTGCATCCATATACTCAGTTTGGCAGTATGATCTGCAAAGCTGAGGCGCCGATGACAGTTGCCATTAGCAATATGAGAAGTTAACAGTTTCGATAATATTTACCGTATTGTTGTGTCATTACATTTTCTGTAAATAAAGGCATAGAATATTATGAATGTCGAACTTTTTCATAATATCATATAATTATGTCCGTACGTCTGGACATATCTGATAAGAAAAAATGAATAATCATATGGATGCATCTGGATGTGTTGGCTTCAATTTAGGCTAGGTGAGAAATTTGCATACTGTAGGCTACATGATAAATAACAGGCCTGCACAATTATCAAATATAACATGTATGTAGAGGAATAAATGTTCTGGTATAAGAGCAGTTCAAACAAATTCTGAAAAAGACAGAATTTTATATTCGTTACATAGCCAATAGATTTTATGGTAAGAAATAAAAAGATGTACTTTCGTTCATTGAATGAACATATAAAAACCATCAGCTTTTCGTGTTATTGACCAGAGAAGCAAGCGGCCATAATAATGAACTCATAATTATTTAGCCTGTTATTTATCATGTAGCCTACAGAATGCAAATTTCTCATCTAGACTAAATTGAAGCCAACACAACCAGATGTATCCATATGATTATTAATTTTTTCTTATCAGAAATGTCCAGACATACGAACATATATGATATTGGAGTGAAAAAGTTCGACAGTCATAATGTGAATTCTATGCATTTATGCAGAAAATGTAATGACATAATAATAAGGTAAATACTGTCGAAACCCAGACTTCTCATATCGCTAATTAAAACTGTCAACGGCGCCTCAGCGCTCTCGCTGTTTGCAGATCACAGTCTCTCTCGGCACTTAAAACTGATTCAAGTATGGCCATCACACGAAAGCACCAGCGTATTCTGAATTCCTCAAAATCTAAGAAATCTGAAAGACTTTCAGGGTGAATTTATTGTAGGCAAAACACTAGTTTTATTTTATCTTGATCGATCAATGATCCTTATGTTAAAACAGGCAAAATGCTTCCTTACGGGCATCAGGTTTCGAAAATCATGACAATTAACTCCTATGTGATGGAACATTCCCCTTGTGTAAAAGGAGAAGAAATAAAACATATTGCAAGAAAAACGTTAAAATGACCAGTGAGCGCTCGCTCCAGGTCAGACGCGCGCTGGACAAACGTCTCTTAGGCCCAAGAGATGAATCGGTGGAGACGACACCCCAAACCACCGCCATATATATATATATATATATATATATCCCAATATATATATATAAATATATATATATATATATTATTAAGAGTAAAAGACTTCTAGCTAGCTTTTCTTTTGCCTAACCACGTGGCTGTCTGACTGTTCTTTAAAAACCCTGCGGGCATCAGCTGAACATGACTCAACTACTAAAAGCGAAAAAGAGACCAAGGCTCGCTCTCAGACGCACGCTGGACGAGATGGTGGAGTCGACACCCCAAACCACCGCCATGCCCTGGCCCAACGATGCCCTTAGCTCCTAACCACGTGGCCTTTAAAAGTGTGCACTCCACGCGCCAGCCACGTGTTCCCTTCGATGCTGGCCGGACCGATGACCCACTTCATTTGCTTGGCGTTTCGTGAAGTCCCCATCGTCTTGCCCTTTACGTAGAAGCCCCTGCATCATACCACGTGGAAGAAAGCTCGCACTCGGAAATCGCAAGTCATCCACGGACCGCCTTCTGCGCTGGAACCAAATCGGCCTTACGGTAAAGTGCCCTGTAAAGACATCCATTCAGTCACGCTTTTCCTCGTAACATTTACTTAATTTGAGTGCCAGTAATCACCAAATCTCTTGTCAAATGTCCGTGCTCCTCGAGTGTCGGCAGTGCTATGCCATTATTAATTCATCGAAGCCCCTTGGCACCCTCAGTGCAGCTTCGAAATCATTATTCTTTTGTCTATTTTCATTACTGGCATATAATGTGCATATCTCTCATTTCAGAGACCCTATATCGTGGAAGCTTCTTGGACTGTGTCTGAATCCCCAGTTTCATCCATCCCATAGGAATCCCCTTCTGGATCAATAATCTACTTGCATTCCTCCTTCCCGTACTAATGTTATTTATGTAAATACACTCCTGCAAGTTTGCCCACGTTTACGTAATATTTTCCTCAGTAGTCTTGTTTTATGAGCCCCCATGAAGTCACAATCAAAAGAAATTATCTATAATTGTTGCTACCCTCACAAAGAATTTTCAAACTAGATTTGTTTTATATATATATATATATATATATATATATATATATATATATATATATATATATATATATATATATATATATATATACATACATATATATACATACATACATACATACATACATACATACATCATACATACATACATACATACATCCTCATCCTTTTCTCTTAATCAAATATATTTCTCTTTGGAGTTAAGCGTTTTTAATAACTGAGGCCCTTTGCAAACATATTTCCAGATAACTATATATTTATAATAGAAACAAATAAAATCAGACTATATTTCCCATTTAAAATCTACAAGACCACTTTTCTAAAAGATTTGTCATTCTGCTCAAAAGGTCAAAGTTTATGGTCTTATAATCGTCATGTTTTCCTTGCTCTCTTCCCTTCGTACTTTCTCTGTTTCTGTTTGTGGGGCCGATTCCCGAAGATGATCCGAAACGAAAAAGTCATTTCGTTGCCAAATTTCAGCTCTTATGTAAAGATGATTGTCGTGGCACTTTCCAAAGTTCCACTTTAAATTACTCTTTTATAAAGGTGAAGTTACCTTAATAGTTTCAATTACGTTGGATAGTATACTCTTAGCCCTAATAGCCCGACTGGGAAATTGCCATCGTCAAGAAATTCATCTCTCTCTCTCTCTCTCTCTCTCTCTCTCTCTCTCTCTCTCTCTCTTCTCTCTCTCTCGTCTTATTTCCATTCGATATGTCTTTGTTAATCGATAGTCTTTTTTAATCAATAAACAATAGCGTATATTTTTAACATAATTTACAAAATAGTCATTTACCAATAGTGCTATGAAGTCGCAACGATAATACGCAAATATACCTGTCGAATATGTGGAGGGATTTTGTTGAACTTCAGTCATTAAAAACTCGGCAAATGAACGACATGCCACTCCATTGGACCATTATGATACTCTGATTCATTTAGGCGATAAAAGATTGGCTTAATGACTGCGTTTTAACTTTCATCAGAGGAGGAATTGGATTTTACCCGTGGGAGTGACCAATTATTCAGCGTTTATCTCCCAGAATGCAATTCTTCTTCAGTATCCCCAGCAGAAGGGACAAATTTTATCTCACTAACCCAGCGCTTCTGAATTCATATTAGAAGTTGCTTTATAGGGGAATTAAGGATTTATGAATTACGGGTGATTTGGGAACATTCAGCATTCCCTCATTTCTACTATGTTTATTCCTTCAACTGACTGGGACGTGGAATATTATATTGTTAATTATATATTTGTGTTTTCTTCTCAGCTGCCGCATTAGTTCCTTACTCCAGGTGGTCAGCACATAAACAATGTTCTTAAACTTTGGAAAATAGCATAGTCTTTGAACCATGACCTCTTAGTTTTGGGCTTGGGTTCCGTGCCCGAGGTAGACTTGTGCTGATTCTCCATTGTTTCTTTATTGTTGGTGCTAATTAAAATTGTTGCAAAATTTTTTTCCATTCAATGATTTAGGCTTTTCACTACTTATAAATCACTCAATCTATCTATCCCTCTATATATCTGCACACACACACAGAAACATATATACATACATACATATATATATATATATATATATATATATATATATATATATATATATATATATATATATATATATATATATTTTTATTTTTTTTTTATAAATATAAGAATTTTTTGCTCTCTTTTCTGAGGAAGCTCAGTCTAAGAGTTCATGACCTTTTGGTCTGCTTCTTACGTATTTATGCTCATTTTGAATAATAATGATATTATTAATGAACAGAAATTGAAAATAAACAAGTACAAAATGCGCCGAAGTTTCTTCGGCGCAATCGAGATTTCTGTACAGCCGCTACAGCGTATAATCAAGGCCACCGAAACTAGATCTCTCTTTCCGTGGTCTCGGTTTAATGCTGTATGAGCCGCGGCCCATGAAACTTTAACCACTGCCCGGGGGTGGTCTATCCTACATCGTTGCCAGAAGCACGATTATGGCTAACTTTAACCTTAAATAAAATTAAAACTTTTGAGGCTAGAGGGCTGAAATTTGGTATGTTTGATGATTGGAGGATGCATAATCAACATACTAATTTGCAGCCCTTCTAGCCTCAGTAGTTTTTGAGACCCGAGGGCAAACAAAAAAAGTGCGGACAGAAAAAGTGCGGACGGACAAAGCAAGCCGGCACAATAGTTTTCTTTTACAGAAAACTAAAAGCTACCACAAACTTAGAATGCTAAACATCATTCGTTATTTTCTAAAGGAATTGAATTGAATATAGAATTAAGACCAAGCACTGGGACCTATGAGGTCATTCAGCGCTGAAACTGAAATTGACAATAAAAGGCTTGAAAGGTGTAACAGGAGGAAAACCTTGCAGATGCACTATGAATCAATTGTTAGGAGAGGGTGGAAAGTAAGATGGAAGAAAGAATATAAAAGGAGGTAAAGTAAAAGGTACAAAAGGGATTGTAGCTATGGGTTGAAGGCATGCTGCAAAGAACCTTAGGTATTGTCTACAGTGCACCGCATAAGGTGCACTGACAGCACTACTCCCCTACGGGGAGTTTCTAAAAGAGGTCAAGGTTTATAGCTTCAACTTTGGGGAGCATAAGTGTCGAAGGACATTAATTATATCTTTCTTGCATAGTTGCAAATCAAGTTTATATATTATTTTTGTTACGAAAAGGATCTACGCAGTCTGATGTGAAACGAACGGTATTCTACAATCAGGAGGTTTTCGATCTTGAAAATAAGAGTGCAATATGCATTTAGGTGTACCTTTTATTCTATTCTTCGTTCTACCTTGATGCTGAATTGAGTAACTTAGGGTATTTTCCATGGATATAAATCAATAATTAACTAGTGGAATCAGCTGGGTCTGATGCTGATCCAAATTTCTATCACATTATTATATTTTATAATTACTAGTTCATGGAGTTTGATTCCAAACTAAGGTTTTAACAGATCTCAAGATATTTTCTAATATTATTATGAAATTAGTTGATGATCATAATCTACCTATTATATCAATGTCGTTAATACCACACTAGCACTTTCGTTCCAAAATTCTGGGAATGCAGTTGTTTTTCCAACATTTTATCGGCATCTTGAGAACTACTGTCTAACAAAAACGGCTCGGGGTGGTGATTTTCTGTTTCATTATAAAAGTTAAATGGTAATCAGATTATCATATGGATAATTCCTTTATTAATATATTCTGTAAACATTCTTCTACTAGCTTTCTTAGCGATTAAAGTACTAAAGTTACTGTCTTTTTTTTTTTATTACGCAGACATCAATGATAAGGTGTGTCTTGACCAAAGTGGGATTTTTATTCCATTTATAATAAAGAAGTTGAGTAGGTTTATAGATGGTGACACTAAGGGTGCGTCCACACTAAAGTAAAACAAAAATATAAACACACTTCCGAAACTTATCGCACAGATATATCGCACAAGATGAACAGAAATTAATGACTTCCTGGAGTTTATTGGCCAAAGGTTCGTTCTCTATTTACGGTCGCCGACTTTTTTTTTTAAAGAGCTTGTGATATGTATAAGTAAGTTGCTGTCGTCTGTTTATGACGTTTCACTGTAGTGCAGCCGCACCCATAGACTACGGCTGCCTTCTAATAGTTAGACCCTATATCAAACTAAATTCAGTTTTCTTATATCAAGCTTTATCTCCCCGTGATCATATTTTAGTCTAATTTTATTGTCGAGTTCATCTTCATTCCCTCTTAATTAGCTGTTCGCTTATGGAAATTTCTTTATACGCTTCCTAGTGAGGCTATTGAACTTTTGGCTCATCGAAAGATGAACGTTGTAATAGTAATAATAATAAAAAGAGAGCAAAAATTTCTTGACATTTCTGCCTAGCAATTATACTGTACCTGATTATTCACTAACTCATTTTCTCCCGAATACCTTGAAATTTTGCATTTAGAAAACAATCATCGTCTCTGTGGAACGCAAAATTTCACCAAGTCTCCCCGATTCTCAAGAGTCTCCTGTAAGATTACAGAAACGTAACGGCCTTCGTTCATTCCGCTTTAATCAGTTTAAGACCGTAATTCAGATCATCGGAAGAGGGATATAAAATTTATGAGACCTCCCATCGTATATTTTATGGTCGTCCCAAATCCTTTTCAACAGCTGTAAAAGTATACAGCCTCCTGTCATAGTAATTGTGTGGAAACACCAGTCGAACGTCGGTATTAAGTGGTGTTTTATAACTTTCTTTTACAATAAACTTTCGACCCCGAACAGTTCTTTAATATCTCTTTTGGTTTGGCATATAATATCATCGATAATACCCAAGTTTTATTAGGATTACTTAATAGAATTTACGCTATCATAGCACATGACTATTGAAAAGGAAAAGTCAGTACTCTTCACATTTCCCGGGTATCCGAAACGGATTTATTTCTTGTCAATCTTTCACCATCCTCATGAACATGCTTTTTGCCTTTGGAATTTGTTGCTACGTATTGTGTGGCCATTTGCTTTCGTGTAATCACATAAAAGACGAGAGTTACGATGTTAAGCTGCGTGCGTGTTTACATTTTCTGTCGTTATCATATACTTAAAAATCGCGGAATTATTTTCGACAGTAACTGTAACCAGAAAACTCATCATACTTTTTTCTTCAAAATAGTTCAATTTTGGATTGTTATGACAATTAACTATTTATATAACAATCACTAAAATTATTTATCTATTTTTTTCATACATACTAATATTATTTACCTTAGTTTATGGTAATACGCCCACTAGTGCTGCAACAAAGTTGTGCTTAGAGTAGAGCAAAAAATTTATGTACACCAGGATTTTCCGTTTTAAAGACTGTTCATAAAGAGCCCTCGGTTTTAATCAAGAAAACTGTGAGCATAAACATTTTATTTTTAGTAAAACGACAAGAGACAGATTTCCACATTTCCTTAAGCTTCCCTAAGCAAACTATCAAGTGTAACTTAGTTTAGAAATGCAGAAATTTAGGTAATGTAGCAAGCTTTTACTTCGGCGAAAGATATTTCAAGTTAGAAATTTATTTTTATGATACTTTTCATGCAAACAAAATACACGAAATCATTGTTTCCCTTACGTTACTTTTTTAATATTTACCACACTTGATATGCTATCACAATTACTTATCTAAATACCCATTACCTTTCAACATACAACATACATTGAGTGTTTAAATAACAATAACCTAGATGATTATCTTAAGTAGTTATATGCCGATCATTCGAGTATCTCATAAACGCAAAACCTTTGTTATTAAATGTCTTAAAAACTAATAAATTATTATTTCCCCCACCGTTTAAAGTCTTTTTTTCCAAGCCATAAAATCCAGGAGCATAAATTAATCCCTCGTGAATTCCTTTCATGATGTTGTCGCTGATGGTGAAATAGCTGCTTTCCGGCCATGTTCACAAATTTATATTTCACTCTGAATAATCTTTTTTGTTTTAGGGAAGAAAAATCTTGAAATAATTCATCTCTAACACTTTCAGTTTTCATAAATTTGTGCATGAAGCACAAAGGGATTTAAAGTTTAAAAACACATAGCCTGCGTGGATTGTTTATAACAATGGTGGATATAATTAACAGTGGTGGACATCTGAGATTTTGCTTTAATGAAACAAGCTTTTACGAGGATTCATATGATTACATAGAATGGACATTTAAATAACTAAAATGTAGTCAGGCCTTTATTTTTCTCATTTACGACTTCGTGTAAATAACCTTAAACAGCAACCTCCATTTAAGGCTTTTTAAATGACTAAACTGAAAAATGTGGACATGAATTCCATTGACCATTGACCCAGAAACTACTTTCTCGAAGCCCTTCCTCTTGAATATTTGTTCCCTGTATATTATTACTCAGGTGTAGTTGGGGTACCGTAGTTCTTTTTATTTTCTCTTCTGTATGGACAGTCATCATCGATCAGGTTTTTGCGTCGAGAGAGCAAGTATATACAGGGTGCCCTACAAAAAACAAATAAATAAATAAAACAGGAAATTTTAGATTTACATTATGTATTTTACACACTGTTGCCTGCACAGAGCCAATACTAGTGACTTCAATGAACCTAACGAATGGCCCTCAAAAACTCCAGATCTCAACTTAATGGGTTTTACCACGTGGGGTTTACTGTTACATCAACTTCAATTACAGAGGAGAGAGGTCACACACACACAAACCTTAAAAAATCTGTTGATGGAAGCTTGCAACAACATCCCTCTTGAAGTCATCCAAAGGGAGACTGGAGTTTACTAGACCGTCTACGTAGTTGTGCAGCTGCCCACGGAAAGCATTTTGAACGCCACATCTAACATTTTTATGTTTCTGTTCTGTTTCAGCAATATTTCTGTTAACAACAACTGTTTTGTTTTCCAACAATTAATAAACTGAACCAAATTTCCTTGTTTTTGTGGGGCACCTTGTAGTATATCTAATATTTCGTCCAATAGCCACGGCTTAAATATCTCCCGGACTCGACTAGAGTCGTACCGGGAATCAAAGGGGCACGAGGTGTCCCCAGAGGCCAATGACTCATTTTGTGGCATGACCAACCCTTCCTTCCCTTGATCCGGTTCTCTTGTTCACCTAAAAATCAGCTACTTTTTTCTTCTTTAGTTTAGCTTGAAGTGGGATATCCTTAGATATAGGTTTTGTCATACTGAATGCTCTATCATGAGGTCATCAGTTCCGACCGGCCAATGAAGAATCACAGGAATTTATTTCTGGTGATAGAAATTCATTCCTCGCTATATGTGGTTCGGATTCCACAATAAGCTGTAGGTCCCGTTGCTAGGCAACCAATTGGTTCTTAGCCACGTAAAATAAGTCTAATCCTTCGGGCCAGCCCTAAGAGAGCTGTTAATCAGCTCAGTGGTCTGGTTAATATAGGTATACTTAACTTTTTTCGACCTCCAAAGAAGGTAGGGCTTCTTTATCCTATGCGATAAGATCCCCAATACATCCCCGACACTTGCCCTCAGACTATTTGTCATTTAATGCGCAGTGTCCTCAATGTGGGGTGTTCTCTGTTTAACAACGTGATGTCTCCTCATGTACTCCGTCATAGCTAGCCACTCCATGCAAAATTTAGGGAAACTTAGAATGGGAGTTATAGCTATTTTATTATTACTAAACTTGGATCTACAAATCTTAGCCTAATCTTCTCTAACATTAACACAAAATGAAAGTTTTCGTCATGTTCTGAAATAAATGAAAAGATGGGAAAAGAGTGAATCCTAAGGATAGTACACCTCAGCGGGTTAAGGATTACTACGTCAAGGTTCTACCGGTTTTGATGATATTGTATATATGTTGACATAGCAAAGAACGCTCACGTCTAGTGTGTTTTCTCTGTTCTTTCTTGCTCACATACCGTAGCTGTGACCAGAAACATCCGACTAATAACAAGATACCAAATTCATTGCTTATTTCAACAGAGGAAGACTTGATTTAAGGAACACAACCACTTATCCTAACCACGCCTAGTTCGTGATTCGAACACGGGACGTCGTCATTAGCTAGTTTCAACAACACCAACCTACGAGATCAATGGGAGAGAGACATATACAGAGAGACAGAATTAAAAAGTAATACAAAAAGAGTGTCGTTAGTTATTCGTTCCAAATAAAAATAGCCATATATATATATATATATTATATATATATATATATATATATATATAGATATATATATATATATATATATATATATATATATATATATATATATATATATATATATATATATATATATATATATATATACTGTATACTGTCACTGAAGTGTTCCAAGTGCCTGGTTGTTACGCAACTAAACACAGAATTCAAAAATTTACCTCACTTCAGCCAGATACCTGAACTCTCACATCAATAAAAATTACGACTGAGTACTCTAAAGGTAACAGTGTACTGAGTACTCTAAAGGTGACAGTGATCCCTTAAAAAGCTTATTAATCACGTGAAAAATGAAACTAAGTTTATCAAAACAAGTGTGAGGTATCAACAATTAAACAAGAAATGCACTAGAGCAAATGGGCATCACTCCATCAAACAACTTTAACTGTTTCCCTGGTCTTAATTCACTTCAGCAAAACTAAAGGAACAAAACATGTTTATCACTTTACCTTATGTACACATTTAATCCTATTCACTGGTGGTCAATAAATGAAACACTGTTTTTAAAAATATTTAAATACAAAATTTATTTTTATATTCAAAATTTACAATTAGAATTCACAATCTGAAAAAAATTTACTCTTACTTGAAAACAACACAAAATTTAATTAATTCTTGAGTTAAATTACAAAGGTTAATTTATCAAGAAATTAAATCAATCAAGGAAAATTTATACTATCAAGAATTACTCAAGATTTGAAAAGAAAATCTTAGTAAATGAAAATTAAATCAAGTATGCAATGTTAAATTATTAAGAAAAATACTTAAATGACTAAGTAAATAAATGCTAAAACACAAACATACAATCAGATGGCGCCAAACAAAGTAAAGAAAATTCTAAAAGAGGAAGAAACACAAAAATAGCAAAACGTTTTACAAAACTAATGCATTTACCTAATCAGAGCAATGTACTCAACCCTTAAACATGACGCAATTGCCATGTGCTTCAGTACAATACTTGTTTGTATTTCTCAAAAGGTACACGTCTTTACCAAAAGTCATATGAATACATGTAACACTGCGAAATCATTCCATCTTTTTTGCATATGAGGCAAAAACTTAAATGACTCGACTGCTATTCTCTTGCTTGTCAACACGTAATCTTTTGCAATGACAACTGAATCAAAACACGACATCTGGTCTAATTCGAATCTCTCTTTCCGCTACTACACTATTATCAAGAAAGATACTATTAATTCTAAACTATGTTGCTGAAATCAGAAATCACAACCTTTTTGAGATCTGACATTTCAAATGATACTTCAACAATATTATTATTAATACACATAACAACTAGAAGAGTAAATACATCAAAATCATGGAAAGATATACATTTTACCAGGCAAAACATTTGAAAAACTACACACACACACACACAATACCTGATCATATATATATATAAAACATACGCATATTATATATATATATATATATATATATATATATATATATAATTCACAATGGTACAAGTACCTGGTTATTACAAAGTAATATCAAGATTCAACATATACCACTTCAGCCCAATACCTGAACTCTCTTTATTAATTATTACGACTGAGTACTCTAAAGGTAACAGTGATCCCTTAGAAAAAGCTTATTTATCACTTGAAAAATCAAACTAAGTCTATCAGAATATGTTTGAGGTATCAAAAATTAAACTAGAAATCTTCTAGAGTAAAATCTCTCACTCCATCAAAAACTCTGGTCTTAATTCACTTTAGCAAAACTAAAAGAACAAAACATGTTTATCACTTTTGCCTTAAGCACACAAAATCAATCCTATTCACTGGTGATCAATAAAAGAAACACTTTTTCTAAAAATGTTAAATACAAAAATTTATTTTTAAATTCAAAGTTTATAATTAAATTAGAATTAATTAGAATTCAAAATCTGAAAACTTACCATTACTTGAAAATAACATCACTTAATTAATTCTTGAATTCAATTATGAAACAAAACTAAACCACAAAAACTTTATCAGGAATTTAAATTAATCAATAAAAATTTAAACTATCAAGAATTACTCAAGATTAAAAAGAAAATCTTAACACATGAGATATCAAGATCAAATATGCAATGTTAAATTACGTATGATTCTTAATATAAGAAAATTTAAAATGCTATAACTAAATAGTTGATTTATCAATAATTCTTCATTTTAAAAAAATTTCCTAAATTATCATACCATGGTATTAATAAGTAAAATTCTTTTATCATTGTGAAATATTCTGTAAATCACTTGCAACAAAATAAAAAAACTGGTTTGTACAATACACACTTTTTTTACCAGGCGCCGTTACTTCAACTGAATAACTTTGGTTCAGATCTCAAATTAATTTCTCAATGACCACAAAACACTTTTTAAAATTATCTGTTTCTAAAACGAGAGAGGGATCTGAGAGGTGATCGACCATATCGACTGGTCTCAGAAATCAGAATGAAACAGATTTTGGATTCCAGTAATACATGAAACAATTACATGATGTCATTAAAGCATTTTGGGTATGAGATATAAATTTAAGTTCTAGAATTTGGGACGTTTTTTTACTTTTTATTTTGTGCCTGCAATGGAGAAGCTTCAGAAGGAAAATGATTTCATCCCAGCAAAACGTTTTGAACGCAATCTTACAAAACATGACGTTATTGATCAAGACACGTTTCATTTCTCTCAAAGTGGCGTTATAATGGAAACAACAGATATGAACATTTGAAATCACATGCATCCTCTTGACCCCAGAAGGTGGTAAAAGAATCGCATTTCGTTATCCCAAACCTGTCATCACTAACCCAAAACAAAGCGTTCCCTCTTATCTCAACTGATGAAAACTGAAATGAAACAAGCCCTAGTGGACACCTGCAGGTGTTCATAAGCTAAAGGTTTTATCAGAAAGATTCTAAACTACGTTACTATTAAAATTGTATTATCAATTCTAAATTACGCTATCAAGTAATCAAAAATCTTTTGAGATCTGATGCAAACTAAATATGACACTTCAACGATCATTATCATTAAACATAACACATGAAAAAGTAAATATGTCAAAATTATAGGTATACGTTTATTACAAGGCAATATCATGAAATTCCTCCCCCAGAAGATTTCTTATCCTGGGTTTGAATCACCAACGTTCACATCTGGATAAATAATCTGCTATGACATTATCTTTTCCTGAAATGTGGTTTTGAGTTATTATATGGTTGTGAAGCATAAAGACCACCTGGTCAGTCTCATGGCAATTTTTCATCTTATTGATGAATGAGATTGGGTTGTGATCAAACAACACTTAAATTTCTTCATTCCTAGGTCGGTTCACATACACTTCAAACTTTTTCAATGCTGTGATTAATGCTAATGTTTCTTTTTCTATTGTTGAGTAAGTTTTCTGGTGCTTTTTCGACTTTGAAGACATGAGACATACTGGATGGAAGATTCTGTTGTCATCTTCTTGAAGTAGAACAGCTCAATTCCACAGTCGGATGCATCAACTTGTATCACGAACTTTTTATTGAAGTCTGGAGCTTGAAGCACTGGTCTTGAAGTTAATATGGCTTTAACCTTCTGATTCTTGACATTCTGGAGTCCAAACAAACTTTCTTTTAGGACTGGTTAATCAGTTAAAGGAGCTACTAATATCTGAGAAATTTGGACAGAATCGGCGATAAAATCCAGCCATGCTCAAAATCTTTGTAGCTGTTTCACTTGTTTCAGGAGGGGTATCTCTTTCTATACCTTCTACATTAGCATCAATAGAGCAGAGAAGGCCTTTTCCAACTTCAAATCCTAGATACTGTACAGTTGCCTTTCCAAACTCACTTTTTGTAAGTTGATTGTTAGTCCTGCTTCTCGTAGTTTCTTGAACACTTTTCTTAATATCTTCAGATGTTCTTCCCATGTATTAGAATAAATCACAATGTCATCAAGGTATACACCCACTCCTTCTATTGATCCTAGTAGTTGATCCATCACTCGCTGGAATGTTGCAGGTGCATTCATCAGACCAAACATCAAAACAGTGTTTTGATACAGTCCAAAAGGAGGGGAAAGCTGACAGCAACTTAGCATTCTCATCTAAGGAATTTGATAATATCCTTTCAACAAGTCTATCTTGAAACAAATTTGGCTGCCCAATATTATCAAGTAATTGATCAATAAGAGTTTCAAGGGATAATTGTCAGCCACACTGATGGAATTCAGTTTCCTATAATCAGTACAAATCCTAAATGAGCCATCTGGTTTCTTCACTAACACACAAGGAGAACTATAATGACTTGAACTGGGTTCTGCTAATCCATGCTGCAACAAATATTCAACTTCTTTCTTCAAAACATCTCGATGAAAATGTGATAAAGATAAGCTCTCAGTTTAAAAGTGCTCCATCTTCTCTGATCTTTATCTCATGCTTTGTCAGATTGGTACACAGAACATCTGCAAAAATTTCAGGAACTTGAATCACTTCACTTAATTCACTACTTTGCTCAACACTCAGATGTTTTAGTTTATCTTCAAGTTTTCTAATATTGAAGAATTGTTCATTTGTTTTCAGCTCCCAATTCTAGCCATCATCGTCCTCTGTAGATGAAGTTGTCTGTGTTATTGACACTGTTTCAGTTTTAGTCTCTGAGAAGTAAGGTTTCAAAAGATTCACATGTATCTTCCTCTGTCGTTTTCTTCTTCCTGGTGTTTCAATCACATAAGTTCGATCATTTAACTTCTCTTTATCCTATAAGGACCTTAAACTTATTGGTAAGTCTGGGAAATCTTTTCACTGGTAAGAACACTAGAACTTGCTGTCCAATACTAAAATTTAGCTTAGTCTTAGCATCATATTTTCTTTTCATTTTCTCTTGACTTATTTTCAAATTTTCTATAGAGAATTTTCTAATTTCTCTTAACCTTTTCCTCAAGTTCTTCAGGGATATTCTCCTTGGATTTAAAAATTTTCTTCCCAATTCTCTGCAAGAATCTTCAATAGACCTCTAATGTCTCGACCAAAAATCATTTCATTTGTGAACATCCCATGCTTTCTTGATAAGCATTCCTAACTTCAAATAACATTAAAGGTAAACCAGCATCCCATTCTCTTCCTGATTCATTACAATACTTTAGTTAAAATATTTTCAATGTCTAGTGGAACCTTTCCAAGGCTCCTTGAGTCTCTGGATGATAAGCAGTTGATAACTGTTGTTTTACTCATAACAAGTTCATCACAGCCTGGAATAATTTTGAAGTAAAGTTCGTTCCTCTATCACTTTGCACAATTTCTGGTATTCCAAACTTGGAGAAAAACTCCACCAACTTCTCAGGCATGTGTGACACATTCTGCAAAATTTGCTAACATCCTTGTGAAGTCCAGGCCAGAAAAAATACTTCATAATCTTCTCAGCAGTCTTCCTGATTCCCATATGTCCAGACTCATTGCTACAACTTGTTTCCTCAATGGATATGGAATCAAAATTTGATGATATTCAACCCATTCAGCATTTCCTGGTATATCTGCAGGTCGATGCTTCCTCATTAGCAATCCTTCCTTTAGATAATAACAGGTGGAGGTTTGCTGCATCTCTTCTTGATCAACAACTCTGAAGAACAGATCAGCCAACGTTGTATCCCTCTTCTGCAGTTTCATTAACTTCTCTCTTGTCACTTGACAAACTTCAAGGGCTGAACTCTCCATATCTGCTAACTCCGCCTCTGTAGTTTCACTACTATCTTCAGGAACACTTTGACTACTCGGAGTCTCTTCATTAATAACAACAGGATCCTCTTCTTGGGAAATCTCTTCATTACTAACACTAGGGGAAACTTCAATTTCCTGGAACAGTTCTTCTAAGCTTAAAGATCCTTCACTTGATTCTTCTGGTGCAGGTAAATCCTCAGTATTTTCACTTGCAGACATAGTTCTCTTCTACTCCTGGTAGTTACACAACTTGCAAACAGGTGGGGTTTTTCTTCTCTAAATCTACTGTAGGACTGACCTTAACGGTTTGTCTGTCACTATAGGACAAGGAACAAATGGTACACCACCAACTTCATTTGGTGTAAAACATGTACACCTTCAACAGCTAGTGAGTCCTTTACAGCAAAATCAACATATCCTGTCACCAATTCACAGGACAAATGCAAGTCTAAGGAGTTTACCTCTTCCTCCTATACCCTTCAAAATAACTGAATCTCCGGTTGAGATTCTTCTCCAGATGTGGGTGAGCACCACGAACTACCACACTATGGTTAAAGCCCCGTATCACGTAATACTTTGACTGGTACCTGCACACTTCCTCCTTGAGTTGTCAGCATACCTTCATAGATATATGGCTTAAAAGCCTCCAAGCTGCTCAGCCACTCACTGCTTGAATTACATTTCCACTGGTTGCTAAACACTCTGCTTGTTAAGTCTCAGTCTTCCCACACTGCTCTTTGCAAAGTTTGCTTCACCTGGTTACCTTTAACCACTTGACCAACTGGTTTGGTCTGCTGTTGTGTCTGATAACAATCTCGACTGTAGTGTCCTACTCTTCCACACTTGTAGTAGACAACATTAGTCTTCTGTATCTGTCTTGAGAACAGACTGGATGATGAGGATTTAACATTCAATTGCTGAGGGGTGTTACCTGGCTTTGTACTGGCATAACCATTAGAAGGATTTCCAGTTGTAATGTTCCTGAAATTTGGATGAGACCTGAAACCTGTGCGTTGTTGGTTCTGGTTTGACATTATAATTTCTTTTGCTAGAAATTATGTTAAAATCTTTTACATCAATGTAGCAGCTTTGTCAAGTATCTTAACCTCTCTCTCTTAAATAGGCTCTTATGTGTTCAGGAATTCCTCTAAGATATTGTTCAAGGACTACTAACTCCTCAAGTTCGTCCATAGATTTAACTTTGTTTAATCAATCATCGTTCAAAACATCTTCTTACTTTGTAAGCATAATCCAAGAAAGTTATCTTGTCATCCATATTTCTCAAAGATCTGAATCTTTCATTATAATATTCAGGGTTATCTGGTAAAACTTATAGCACATTGTGTTTGAGTACCTTGAACTCTTTACACTGATCAGCTGATAAGGCTAAATTAGGCACTTCTTCCTTTACCAATGAGAACACTCTGTAACAAGACCGACCATTTATCCTCTGGCCATCCCATACCTGAAGCCACTTTTTCAAAGTGATCAAAAAAACTCATCTGGAGCTTCTTCTGTAAATTCTGCCTCAGCTGCATTCAACAATTCTTGCGCCTCTCCTAACTCTTCATCTACTTTATCAGAGTCCATCAATGCTTGGATTGCAATATATTTGATTTGTGCATTAATCATACCACTAGACACATTACCCCACATGCCACTGCTAAACCAATCCACTGTGCCTTAGTCAGGTTGGATTCAGATAACTCTTGGATGGAAGGAGTTGCTAAAAATCTGAACATTGAACAGAGCCATATTCTCTAATTACTCAACTAAATAATTCAAATACAAAGCAAAAATAACTATGTGGTCACTCTCCTACCAAAATATATCCCTGGACACCACCAGTATAAACCATAAACCAGAGTGATATTTTGTTTTTGTTCCACGGGTCTCTGGGCACCAAATAATATAATGTCACGATTTATCAAGTACCTGGTTATTACACAACTAATCTCAAGATTCAAAAATATACCTCACTTCAATAGATACCTGAACTCTCATAACATTAATTATTGACTGAGTACTTGAAGGTAACAGTGATCCCTAGGAAAAAAGCTTATTTATCACTTGAAAAATCAAACTAAGTCTATCAGAATATGTGTGAGGTTTATCAAAAATTAAACTAGAAATCTTCTAAGTAAAAGGGCATCACTCCATCAAAAACTCTGGTCTTAATTCACTTTAGCAAAACTAAAAGAACAAAACATGTTTATCACTTTGCCTTATGCACACACAATCAATCCTATTCACTGATGATCAATAAATGAAACACTTTTTCTAAAAATGTTAAATGCAAAAATTTATTTTTAAATTCAGTTTATAATTAGAATTCACAGGTAATTAGAATTCACAATCTGAAAAATTTACCATTACTTAAAATAACACAACACTTAATTAATTCTTGAATTCAATTATGAAACAAAACTAAACCACAAAAAGTTTATCAGCTTTTTAAATTAATCAAGCAAAATTTAAACTATCAAGAATTACTTTCAAGATTAAAAAGAAAATCTTAACACATGAGATATCAAGATCAAATATACAATGTTAAATTACATATGCAATGTTAAATTACCAAGAAATATTTAAAATGCTATGTAAATAAATGTTACATCACAAATATCAAAAATGTGAAAACATAAAGAGATTGTAAATAGAAAAACACACAAAAATACACATAAGATTTATCAAAATGACTTCACTTGGTAAAATTTCCTAACTTATCATACCATGGTATTAATAAGTAAAATTCACGTTACCTTACAAAAATTGTGAAAACCTCTGTAAATCACTTGCTTCCAGCTGCGTTACACAATACACTCTTTTTAACAGGCACCTTACGAACTAAATAACTTTGCTAAATTTAGATCTCAAAAGTTAATGCTAATATGTGACCACAAAACACTAGTGTTAAAATTATCTCTTTCTAAGAACGAGAGAGAGAGAGGCCCTGAACCATATCGACTGGTCTCAGAAATCACAATGAAACAGATTTTAGGATTCACAGTGGCACGTGAAACAATTACATGATGTCATTAAAGCATTTTGTCAACGAGATATAAAACCGGGAAGTTCTAGAAGCAGGGACGTGACGTCACTAAAGCATTTTGACGTGCGAGATGCAATGGAGAAGCTTCTGAAGGAAAATGACTTCATCCCAGCAAAACGTTTTGAACGCAATCTTACAAAACATGACGTAATTGATCAAGACACGTATTCTTTCTCTCAAAGTGGCGAACGTAACTCAAAAAACGCATGTAACAACATGAAATCACTCGTCTTGAGCCCGTACGGGACGAATCGCATTTGTTATCCCAAACCTGTCATCACTAACCCAAAACAAAGCGTTCCCTCTTATCTCAACTGATGACAACTGAAATGAAACAAGCCCTGGTGGACACACACACGTGTTCATAAGCTACGCTTTTATCAAGAAAGATTCTAAACTACGTTACTATTAAAATTGTATTATCAATTCTAAATTACGCTATCAAGTAATCATTCGCTCTTTTGAGATCTGATGCCAAACTAAATATGACACTTCAACAATCAACATCATTAAACATAAAACATGAAAAAGCAGTAAATATGTCAAAATTATAGGAGGATATACGTATTACAAAGACCATGCAATATCATGAAAATATATATACATATATATATTGTGTGTGTGTATTGATTCTTAATATAAAGTAAAGTTAAATGCTCTAACTTTTGGTCAGTTTCCATTTATCGCACATCATTCTTTGCATTTTAATTTCTGGAAATCATTGCTCTAAATTAGCCATGTATTTCTTTGATCATTAGGAAATATTAAGTTATTAGTTACCAACAAAATAAAAAAACGGTTTGTACACTGCTATTTCCCTTGCTCTTACTTCAGAGCTCCTTTTGGTTGATTCATTATTTTCTCAGAAGACCACAATTTCTTTGGTGTAACTTTTGTACAAAATTAGGGTGGGATCTGAAGGTGCTTGACTTTTACTGATACTTAGAGAATACGATTATGGATGTGTACATAAGACTACTTTTCTTAATTCATTTTTGTCATACTTTTAATTATTTATTTCCTCATTTAGGGGTCAGTTTTTTTTTTTTTTATTTTTTTGCCTCTGTAGGTAATTTCAACCTCCTAACGATTATGAGTAAATTTTCTCCTAATCTGTGTTATTATGTATGGAATAAAAGCTACACATTTCATTTAGTCTCACTTTATGTTATAATGGAAAGCAGATATGATCATTTGTATTTCCATGCATCCTCCGCATGACCCCAGAAGGTGGTAAAAGAAGAACATTCCTTGTTGATTAACGAAATTACCGTCGGCACCTGCATCAGTATAATTAGCGCATTTTACTTGCCTGGTAGAGCATCAAAATTTACATTCTGTCCAGGAACACTGATGCGACACTTCCAATTAAAATTGTGGTAGCCTTGCTTGCAATAAGTCATACCGAAACTCTTGTTAATAAGCTGTCAGGAGGCTGTAATGATAATGTTAAAATGCCATTCATAATTGTATAAAGCTTTTCTACACGCATTAAAGTTCAAGTGTTCAGGAACTCTGTCATTATCTTCAGCAATTTCTTAATTTTAATTATTTTCGTTGCTGAGTGTTACACTTCTTTTCTGAGTTCTTTAATATATTACTGTGTTAGTTTAGATTTTGGCTTCAACCAAATGGATATTACTACAATTTGGACATTATTCACAATTAAAAAAAAGGCATGTTTTGAAATTTTAGGACTTTTTTATTTGACCACAATTCTTTATCCGAATAAGATATTTATTAAAATTCGTGGTTGTAGAGACTTCTGTTAAAGTCCATATATTATAGTTCACTCATCATATAATACAAGTCGTTCGTTTTTCAGCAAGAACTTCTAAATCTTGCTTGTAAGCATCCGTTCCACTCACCCAAGCAATGATGCTTGAACAGAACTCATTTCCACGGCAAAATGTTTCCGCTTAAGTGGGGGTAAAAGTATCTCGTGTTCCGAAGTTGGAGTATAAATCCTTCTTTATGGCTGAAGTTCCTTTAATAGTTTTCGATCACATAGCATAGTATTGTCTTGACTTTAATACCTCAAGTTTGAATATAGATAGCTGCACTTAGAATCTCTCTCTCTCTCTCTCTCTCTCTCAAGATGCTCACGCACGTTATTTTATCATCTGTTCAATATTATATCTCCGTTTTCTCTGCAAACTACGATGGCAAAGAATATTACAGCTAATTAGCCAAATAATATTCTTAATCCTATTATTACTGTAATATATATATATATATATATATATATATATATATATATATATATATATATATATATATATCTATATCTATATATATATATATATCTATATATATATATATATATATATATATATATATATATATATATATATATATATATATATATATATTCTATAATTTTATATGGAATATAAATTTATATATCTATATCTATATATATATAATATATTCCTATAATTTTGAATGGAACTTAACTAGTAATTCCACTGTGGGCTTGCGATTGCTTTTCCTTAACGTTTTCTGCTTTACCTTGACCTATTTCTGTAGTTCATTTGCCAATATAAAGGTCAACCAGATTTTTATAATTATTATGGAAATTTCTACATCCGCAACTGATCCTTGTTGATTCTCTCTCAAATAATCACTTGATCGTCATTTTAACGATACGGTTCAACTGCAAGCTCTGATATTTTCTGTGATTCTCATGAAACGTAATAAGTAGGTTCTGTACAGAATGTTATTATTACCCTTACAAGTATATTAAATATCTTATTTGTGAAGGTCACAGTCTATTTACAAGCCGACCGGTTACCATTTTTATTACATATCACAATCTATGACTGTTAGTGGACTTTGTTCTACACAATTTTTACTAAAAGGGTAATAATGTAGCTCATGACGCCTAGCGTATTTAAAACTTTCCCTGGTTAACTCTTGCAAAACCCTACTATTTTGCAGTCACTTCTTTCTTTCTTCTGTTCTTTACATCTTCAACTGAAAACTTTTATGGAAAATAAATAGACTGGAAATCAGCCTGCAAAGTGAGACAAGTTATGGGAAAAGGTGAAAAGTAAATAAATACGTGATGATAGCCGTTAAAACCGATACACCTGCATTCCAGAGGCGTGAGCAGAAAGCAGGAATGAATTTACTTCTCTCTTAAACCTTTGGGGATCAGAAGACACTACAACTGCAATAGGCAAACTATTCCACATTTTAATTATAGTCAAAATAAAGCTCCTAGAAAACAGAGCAGTATTAAACCTGATGCTAGATAACGAGAAACTGTTAGCTGCAGCAGCCTGCCTAGTGTTGCGAACAAAAACACCTAGATCAGGTAATGAAGAGTGCAGAGAGTGTTTGTCGTTGTAGTACATTTGAAACAACAGATAAAAAGAACTCACTTTATGCCGCAAGTCAATATTATTTCGTCAAACCATTTTTTTTATAATCTATGACTCGCAAAAGGTTTTTGGTCATTTGGTCCAATATTATATTTATGTTCAAAAGCACTCTAAAATGTCGATGTCGAATGACAGTATTTTTGTCATAACAGATGCAGTTCAGTTTTAAAGAGAATATACTTGCATCGAAATGGACGGGAAATTACAATTAACCATGAAACCGTTTATTACTAATAATTTCGACACTTATTTAGCATAATCGAAATTCTGTTAAATGAATAAGATTCCTTTACGAAATCTGTTCATGCGTCGAAAAGATTCCATTCTATTGCAAGGTAACTGGGAAAAGCAGTGATAACAATAAACATCTAGGTAGGAGCGTTAAATATGCGTATAAAAAAAAAAAAGAAAACTGGAAAATCACCGGTCAGTTTGAAAACCACGATTCCAGTAAGTAGTAACGAAGGTTCTTTGTACTGTCCATATTATGAGTAAATGCATATCTCTGCCTTTTTAATTTTCATTACGTTCCTCTGGTCTTTTCCCCACTATCTGTTAGATATCCATGGGCTTATTCTGCTTTGATTTTCGTGTCTTATTTAGGAACATATTCTTCAACACAACTTTATTATAAGAATCAGGAAGCGCTGCAAGTTGTCTGGATGCAACACTTAGCAAAGAAAATGATATATGTTGTTCAGATCCGCTCCCCTTGGGAAATTTTTGAACTCTAACTCAGGGGTCCTTTATTTTTCATGTTCATGGAATTCGCTCCGAGTTAAATTCATTTGCATGAGTGTAATAGAAACATTTCATAACCCTATTGTGGTATGTCGATAGAAATCATTCTATTTTTACAGTAAAATAGCTTATTTGCATGTCTTTTGTTATTTTCTTTTCCACTATATCACTGACAGTTTTATTTTTTATTAAACCTTACTTTGCCTCTTTCCTTAAAGTAAAGAAAAACATCCTTTTCTTGATTATACGTTGAATATCTTTCAGGAATTACACCCTCACCATCTCATGGTACCTTATTGAGAAGGCAGAGCCTCGGTTCCCTGAAGAGACAAAGGTATTTACACGTGTTCCATTCAATACCACAATGCACTGACTAAATTCTCCACAGTTAAGTCGACTTCTGGGGTTGTAGCCAGAACAGATAACGAAATGTCATTACCCGTCTATTTAGAAAAGATCAAAAGATTTAAGGAAATTTGACACCCAAAGTAGCTTTCCGGTTAATGGCAGAGGCGATTAAGGCATTATAATATATATATATATATATATATATATATATATATATATATATATATATATATATATATATATATATATATATACAGTATATATATATATATATACACAGTATATATATATATATATATACACAGTATATATATATATATATATATATATATATATATATATATATATATATATATATATATATACACAGTATATATATATATATATATATATATATATATATATATATATATATATATATATATATATATATATATATATATATATATATATATATATATAGAGCCTCGATGGCTCAGTCGGTTACAGCAGCAGCTTCGGACTTCGTAGAGGTCCGTGGCGCGAATTCAAACCCGCAGCCGACTGATCAGAGAGGCAGACACTTTGCTATCCGTGTAGACATCCCGGGATTATATATGTAATCAACGGATAGGTTTGCTTAAAAGCAAATGGATGTTACAGACTAAATACACACAAAAACAAAGCCACTACAACACCTTCTAAAAATCATAACAAACATCTCACACGTCTCGAACTCTCGCCATACCCGCGCAATAACTTCTCGCTGCTGGGAAGAAAGGGCGTTGGGTCGGGTATAATACATGAAACATACGTACCGGGGTCTAAGCGATGTCAGGCAGGGCAGCCGATCGAGACCACAGGTCTACCCCAAAGCCAAATCAAAAAGTCCTTCAAAAGAAGGCATCGTGCTTACCCCATACAAAAATGGGAATAAAAGCACGTTAAAAGAAGAAGAAGAAGAAGAAGATATATATATATATATATATATATATATATATATATATATATATATATATATATATATATATATATATATAAATATATATATATTATACATATATATATATATATATATATATATATATATATATATAAATATTATATATAATACAAATATGTTATATATATACACATATATGTGTGTGCGTGTATATATGTGTGTATGTGTTTCTTCGCGTGGGAATTTAATTCCTACATCATTCATTATTCTGAGGGAAGCATAATAGCAACTCGAGGCCAGTCTTCTTTCACTGATCCTTGAAGGAAGCAGTATGAGAGGCAACTAAAGATTTGCGCTGACAAAGGATAGAATCAATGGTAATGAAAAAAAAAAAATAGCGCATACATTGCATTCCCTAATGTTGCTGACAATGGATTTTGTTTTTTACTTAAAAAATACCCATTGAATCCCTAATAAGGAAATCTACTAAGAGAATTGCTGTTATTCTGCATCAGCATAGCTGCTTTTCCATCTACCATATTTTTAAATCATAAATATTCATAAGCGTATTTTTTTTTATGAATTATATCAATGCACTTGTTTTGAGCATTTTTAGTTTTATTAAAAACGTTCATGATAAATGAGTGTGATGTCTGTAACAACATACTTAAGGGAATTATTTTTGTAAATAACTTGTTTTTACCATTATTGAACCTAAATAGAGTTAATCCATTTTGGAGTACGTTGGAGTAATACAATATTTTATAGATTTTTTTACTCTAACTTAAAATAAAGAAAATATAACTATTTTGATTTATTGACGAAGATTTTCTTTACAACGCTACGGAAATAACTAGCATTAATTATCTACACCAGAAACATATGCAAGATAAAAACCATACCTGTCTACCAGGTATAGTAAACCGATGTCGATCAAAGGAGGGGAAAGTATCACGTCACGAGACAATATTTCACGCTTCATTTGTTGGAATACGTCAAATGAATATTCACAAAAATTAGCTTTCAATTTTCAGTAGCTAGTTCTTCTTCTCTTTGATCAATACTTCCCACTGATTTTCTCGTCGTCATACAACTTCAGCTCCTCCTCCTCACATTTTTTCATAGGAACTTGGACGTGAGGACAACAGGCCACTTCTCAAGCATGTTTACCTTAAACTTCTGAGGAAACCTTTGAACAGTCTGCATTTTTCTCATTATGGATGAAAACGCTTCGTATGCGTTCGATTTTTTTTTTTTTTTTTTTTTTTTTTTGTGAGATAACCACTAAGTTTCTAGCGTGCTTTTTACTTCAATATATGAAAGAGAAGTCGACAGCCTTCATATTTTATTTTTTTGATAGATATGATATAGGATAAGCCATACACTAATAAACGATAAATATTGTAGTTGCTGGTTGATCGGCGGTGCAATTTCGGCGTTTACACAAATAATAGATTTCGTGCCTTACTAGGCAATCAGGCGGGAGTTCTGTCAAGATTCAAAGTAGTTAAAAGTAAGGCAATACATTGGCAAGGAATAAAATACCGGGAAGTTTGAGTTTTTTTGGGCAATGGCCGCCGAAAAGAAAATTAATAACTGAAACCACAAGAAAGATGTTAAACCTTGTTTAGGCGTCTGTGTTCGTATTCTGTTTACGAAATGCTCTTGCATCATAAGAGTGATTTTGGAATTCTCTCCTGGCAATGGCATCAAAAGATTTTGAATTACAGGATTAAGACTCAACTGATTTATTTACTTGATGCATAAATAAGATTAACATTCTCAACAAACTACTGTAAGGGACTGGTGTTGCACTTAACATTTTTGAGAAATTGCAGAGATTTCAAATGAAACAAGAAATGCGTCAGCAAAAGTAGAGAAAGGAAATCTTGATAAATTTGAGATTCGCACACACATACACGGCATTCACAATGCAGATCAGGGGAGATAAATTATTCGAACATCATCCCCACTAAAAGGTGAACTAAAAGTCTTTACTGGTGAAAAGGTACCCATGTCTTTAAATATTACTTTGGATAATGAGGAAATTCATGAAGACTTTACTGACGCTGTGTATGATTCCTATGCTCATATCTTTTGCTTCGACAAATTTTTTTGTACTTGGATTTTTCCGTTGACGTCTCATATCAAAAAGGAAGAAATAAACGTTCGGGTAAATATGGGAGCCGACCTTTAACGTGCCTTTGTTAATCAGAAGCATTATCAGTCACCTCATGAAAGCAAGTTGAAGCTGAAACAATAAGATAACGAGATTTTAAACGAATTGCCAACTGACAGCTGTAACGTTTTCTTTCAGGCGTGAAGCAATCGCGTGAATGTTTGCGCGTGAAGTAAGCCAATGTTAAAGCATCACTTTGACTATGGAAGTGTCATTAATGACAAACTGAAAGAACCTTTTCTCGTAAGCTTCACACCTTGTTTTTGTTTGTTTCGGCAGTTTGGGGAAAAGAATTGCGTTATATTTTGCTCGTTTCATTCCCACTTTTGTTCAGGCTAAAGTTGAGATATAACTTACACAGAAGCGCTGTCTTATAAAGTTTTTCTGTTTTTTTTCTTTTTTTTTTTTTTTGGGGTTCCTGGTATAGACATTGCTACTACTGTCGGAAGTGGGTATGTATAATAACACTGTTGAACTGTTGAACACAGAAGAGAGAGAGAGAGAGAGAGAGAGAGAGAGAGAGAGAGAGAGAGAGAGAGAGAGAGAGAGAGGGGAAAAAATAAGAATGAATATGGAAAAGGAGAGGGAAAGGCCTTGTGACCAAAAGTAAACATATCAAGGACTGAGGATAGCGAGAAAAAAGCTTATTGACAAAGGGTGAAAATGAAGTATGAAAATTGCAAAGCACGGGAAATACAAGAATAATGTTTTAACACCTGCCTATTGCTGTGCGTTTGTAGAATCGATTACTGCAGGTCACTGACAACATATGAAATTAACATTTTAAGATGACTGATTTTTCCACCAAGATTCCAGGTAACCGAAGATTGGTATTTAAAAGTCCCCAGCACAGAATCCCATTTACCTTGTGGACTACGCTACAACGTCAACGGATCATGGACCACACGAATTACCTTATTAATTTTTCTTCTGTGAAGCTCGTCCCACGAGGTAACCAGTAAACTCAGGTTACCGAAGCAATAAAGGTTACTGGAAGCATTTTTAGTACCGCATTGTATTCATGGCTTGCAGCGCTTGGGATTCGAGTGGCTGAACGTAAGTGGATCATGAAGTAGGTATTGAGCAACTGTTCCGGGGAGTTTCAAGTTTTACCGTGGACAGTAGTCAACACTGTTTATTAGTAGTGAGGATAGACAACCATCTGATTTTAGCAATTAACCTGCCGATGTTTGACGTGTTCACATCCTCTACCATTGTATCAGTTTTCTTAACCTTTTTAACTAAGTACTTTCTAGTGGCAGACACCTGCCGTTAGTTGTCAACTGGTAATTACATAGACAGTAGCACGGAAGAGAGCAAGGCCGGGATGTCTTGGGAATTCCACCGCTATACAATATTGTTGAGAAGCGGGATTTATTCATAATAATTATCTGTTGTTTTATTTATCTATTGAATTAATTTTTTGTTTGTTTGCTATTATGACAGTTTTACTGAAAGTTTCACAAAAGTGTTTTGTCATTCTGGGTGTTATTGCCAATTTTATGTGCAGCGGTTTGTTTTTATGAATCTGTACATTGCTTTTGTGTCCTTTTCCTCTATAACGCTTTATTAATGTGATTTATCTTTTAAGCTGTGCAATTATATTTGTTTGTAAACTATATCATTTTTGTAAGGCGTAGTGGCGGAAAGCCATTTTTCTCGCTGAGCTTCTGTTACGGTGGGTTCTGATGTAAACAAAGAGAACCAAATCTAGTTGATGCCAGATTCTTCTAAATGAGAGGTAAGCCACATACAAGTGAGACAGGGAGAGCGCAAGGTAGAATTTTTGTGCCCAAGCGGTTGTTTGTGAAAGGAGTATAGTATATGTTAAATATAACTTTTTTTTGAGGACTTTATGCTCTGGAATTTGTGGACAGTGACTTTAGCTCTTTCGCTTATGATTCTTATAAACAATTATGTCTGTGAGCAGTGGCAGTGACACAAGCGGTATTTATACCTTTATTTGTTCAAAGGCGCATATCAAGGTAGAACGCTCGATATTGTTTCACTTTGCAGCTGAATAATTTTTCCATATAATGGCATAAAAATTCCCCCAAAATATCTTTTCTATAGGTGAAATAATAAGTTCATACTTCTAGATACGAGAAAACTTGCAGTTTTCCTCCAAAAAAAAAATGTACCCTAAAAAAATAATAGCAATAAAGTCTTCGTATTTTATCCATAGCACACCCATCTAAATTACCTAGTTATTGCGATGCAAAAAGTTGTAATTATATCGAGGAAAATCTGAAAAAATGAATGACAAAGTAGCTTCGTGTTTTCCTTAAGAAAAGTGCCAGTCACCCACGCGATAGCGCGCAAAAAAATTTATAACTTTTTTTGTTCAGAGACGCGTAGCTCTGATAGTTTTCAAGGTAGACTGCTCAATTTTATTCAGTTTTGCAGCTGAATGACTGTTTTATACAATGGCATAAAATGCCTCCAAAATAACTTAGATAGGTGAAATAAAAAGTAGAAATTACGAGATGTGTGAAAATTTTGCATTTTCCCCACAAAAATAACTTTCCCAAAAAAACATTTGCGATAAAGTCAACGTTGTAAATCCATAATATACCCAGATAAATTACCTAGTTATTGAAATGAAATGCAAAGAGATGTAATTATAGCATAAGAAAATATAAAAATATGAATGACAAAGTAGGGTCGCGTTATCTGCAAGCAAAGTGCCATTCACCCACGCCTATGCGCAGAAAGCTCCTTACACCTTTTTTTGTTTAAAGACGCGTAGTTTCAACAATTTTCAAGGTAAAATTCTTAATTTTATATCATTTTGTAGATGAACGATTGTGCTATACAACAGCGTGAAAAGCTACCCAAAATATCTTTATGAATGTGCTATAATGAGTGGAAATCATGAGACGATAGAAAACTTTGCATTTCCCTCCCACAAAAAAAAAAAAATAATTGCCAAAAAAACTACTTACGAAAAAGATATTTTATCCAGAAAAATTACGTAGTTTTTTACAACGCAAGAATTGTAATTATAACAAGGAAAATATGAAAAAAATGAATGACAAAGTAAAATCACGTTTCTAACAAGGAAAATATGAAAAAATTAATGACAAAGTAAAATCACGTTTCCTATAAAATTAGTGGCACCCAGTTAAGTGTTCGCTCCTCTCTCTCTCTCTCTCTCTCTCTCTCTCTCTCTCTCTCTCTCTCTCTCTCTCAGAAAGAAGATAAATGATAAAATTACAGAATAAAATTTTCCAACAATACAAAATAAGTAAACATACATTTTACATATGTATAAAAAATTCTCTCTCTCTCGCGCGCGCAGAAAAAAAACGATAAGTAATGTAATTATAGAATAAAAATCTAAAAATAAAAATATACAAAACAAATAAATAGGCCTGTAACATGTGTAAAATAAAATATTCTCTCTCTCTTGAAGAAAAATGACAAACGATGTAATTATTATAGAATAAAAACCTAAATATATACAAAACAAATACACATACATGTTACATATGTATAAAAACATCAGGAACACTCGCTGAAAATGACCATCATATTTTACGTTTGCCTACGTCATCAATATGCAAAGGACTTAAATTTGGATGACGTTTATATCCGACATCGTTGGGCGAAAGGGTTACTGAGGGTGACCACTGAGGAACAACTCACTGGGCAGCCTCCTACCTAATGCGTCACTGCTTTTTGGCGCCTGTGACAGTGTGGGACCAGGGGACACAGCAAAGTATTTTTTGTAAAATATATACGACAAGCAGATCATTTTATATTAATTGTAAATTCTAAAAAAAAAAAAACTAGACTTAATCACAGCTCTAGCTTGTTTGCTACAAAAGTAAATATCGTAGCATGAACTGGTTCATGTTTTTTCACTCTCCTGCAGAATTATCGATATTTTTTCATTGTTGTGCGTGAGCGATCTTTCAGGGATTTGTCTTGATATCAGGAGTGTGTCTTACATTATTCTGGTTATGATAGCTAGAGCTATCTTTAAGGTTGCAGTCCAAAAACTCAAAATCGACCAACAGTTTTCTTGGTAATAATATGCTGTAAGCACTTTTGGGGAATTGTATTCTTAATGGCAACAGTTAAATCTTCTGTATTTCTATACGGGTCTCCACATTTTACACAGTATATATACCTTTTTATTATTTCATCACAAAAAGAAAGACCATGCTGGCAAAAGGCCTTCTTAATCTAGCGACAAAAGATAAATTTCATCAACACCAAATTAGTCTGCCAGATGTTTAATGACGAAATTCCAGGTATTAGAATGTTTTTGTATCATTACTCCAGTTTTATATTTCAGCATCACATCATAACCTTACTGATATACTGTATATACAACTTCAGTTTGAGGGACAGAGTCCAGAGGTTCACACAAGGCCTCTTATTCACTTCAATAACTGTCTTCAGTAACAGAACTTCACCGTGCAATTGCCTTAGGCTGGTTGATACAGGCTAATTTATATAATCCAATCCGATATATGCAAATATTCCAAGAATGAGGCGCATATAAATGTATATAAACCTACATCGTTACACTTATACATGATTTTACTATATGTATTCATGAGCTTACGCAAACTTGAATGCACATAAACTACAACAAAATATTGATATTCCGAAGGTGGTGTGAACTGAAGTTATAAGCCCAAAATGTGGTCGGAGTCAAAGGCGAAGCTTTTGGCCAATAACCGTGATTGATGCAGCAATAAATTGCGGCTGGAAGACCTTTGTCGTATTTCACTTGCGCTTATTCGAACTCTTCCTCAATATTGAACTTATGTGTAAGAATATCAAAGATTATGTAAGAAGAATAGGTAGAGACATTTTATATGTTCTACAGATTTGACATGAACAGTTTATCTTTATAGGAAAATATATTATATTAAAAGGTTATTAGATTCCTACGAACAGTTCGAAGTCACATTATAAGAAGGAAATTTCCATTACTGTTATTACGGTGTTATTGTAATAGCAGGAAGGCTTTACAGATGAAGCATTAAGGAATAGTTAGTAATATTTTACGTAAATAAATGAATTCGAGATATAAAAATACAAATGAGGTTGGCAGGAGGAGGAGGAGGAGGAAAAAAAGTTAAGTATACCTTAGTTTAACCAAACCACTGAGCTGATTAACAGCTCTCCTAGGGCTGACCCGAAGGATTAGACTTATTTTACGTGGCTAAAAACCAACTGGTTACCTAGCAACGGGATCTACAGCTTATTGTGGAATCCGAACCACATTATACTGAGAAATGAATTTCTATCACCAGAAATAAATTCCTCTAATTCTTCATTGGCCGGCCGGAGAATCGAACGCAAGCCAAGCAAAGTGCTAGCCGTGAACGATATCGACTCGTCCAACGACGAACTAGGAGGAGGAGGAGGAGGAGGAGGAGGAGGAGGAGGAGGAGGAGGAGGAGGAGGAGGAGGAATGGGCCTAAGAGGCGGATGAGTTGGAGGAGGTTATAAAAACTTCCCTGTTATCGTACCCTTCATCGCCTATTGTTTACGTTTCATAATTTTTCTTGACGATTAGGTAGAAAAAATATTCTATTGTGTAACGGGAAAGACCAGACAACGGCGCTTTCCAGGAATGAGAATGTTTTTACCACATGGGGGTCGTAGGCACGGATGGCATCATATCAGACCGGGACAAAAGTAATCATGTCTTTCGTCAATATTTGTGAGGTTCTTGGTCGACGCAATGTATTGATACATCAGACTTTAAACTATTCTAGTGCAATGCCATAAATTACACATTTGGATATATATACTTGCAACAGATAAATACATTTGAGATTACTTAGCATGGTAGGAATGATGTGGGACGGATAGGGCATGAAAATAAATATATTTGTCTATAATTTCACGCGTCTTGCAATCAGAACATTATAAATCCATATCAAAAATTCAGAAGTTATCGACGTTCAACTGAAATAATCAGAGCAAAATCCACGCAAAGTAACAAAGAGTTATAAGTAACAGGAATAATATATAAGGCTTCAGTAACAAAAACACTCACCATTATCATCATCCTAACTCATCTGTCTAGTTTACTGTTAGAACCCCTCGTGTCGATTCACATTTGGACCATCAGAAAGACTAACTCCCTTGGTATTGCTGCCCTGAATAACTTGGTCATTAGTGTCGTAGGTATATTATGATAAATAATAAGAAACACATATAAAATTAATTGCCTAATTAAAAGCAGCGGCTCTCACGTCGAAAACAAGTATAAAATGAGCGCTTTAAAGAAAAAGTCGATTTAATTGTGATAGTAACAACGTAGCCGTTCCCTGAGGATGTAAAACGAGGAGAGATTCCAATCAAGGAGAGACGACGCTAATTACTCCATAAGGTTTAACGACACTTATTACAAGAATAATGGCTTGTTCTCGTCTCTGCAACGGCTTCTTACATTTTAATTTGATGACGCTCTGTCATAAGAAGACAAATGTTGATGAAGGCTGCATTTCAATGTTGTTTTTATGCATTCTTCTCTCAGCCAACTAATATTCATTACACATTTACTCTCTCAAGGCGGAATAAATCAGCTTATTCTGTTTTTCCACCGTTAACATCATTTTTCCTTCTATTTTCAGTGTTCATGTACACCCTAACAATAACCTTACTCTTATTCGCGCTCAACTTTCTGCTCTTGCAAAAGCTCTCGAACTCCTTCACCACTGTTTCCGGATTGTAATCAGTATCCAAAATAATCTATACAGTATGGCATTCACAAATATCAGCCATTGCTCTTTCCATTCTGTTCCTTCTCCTGTTCAAAAGTGTCACATAAATATCTTATATATATCCATCCACGAAGAGATTCACCCGCATAGTCGTGATAAAACGAAAAGTACTCCTCGTAAAAAATATGTTTTTATCGCAAGTTTGATCAAACATATTTGACAGAAAAGACTGACTCATGTTTGAAACATAGAAATAATAACTAAGGAAAATATATATAAAACATAAATTAAATAATGCTTATAAGATCAAATAACTACAGCCACCAATAAACACCTTAATGAAAATAAAGACTAAAATGCTCCTTTAGTTACTGGTTGTTGATAAAATTGGTTTCATTTTAGTACTGAAGTGTCCCATCCGTAGTAAGCTCCAATGCAGAAGTTCAAATGAGAGAATAAGGTAAGAATTATCAAGGAATTAGGAGGGCAATACGTGTTTGCAAGTAAATAAATAAAAAATAAATAAAAATAAATAAATTGCTTTGTTGATGAGTTATTCGCTTTAATCGATCTTCATGGTGTTCAAACAATCCGTCCTCCAGCATTAATTAGACCGCAGAAATTTCACGTATTCATAGATGACGGATGATTACAGTTCTGGAGGTTTGGCGTCTCTCATTTGAGGGCTACTCCGGGAGCTAAAGTGCGTGGTGGCATATGGACTGTTTAATGTTAACAGCAAAAATAAATTGCCTTTTGGCTTTGTGACGATGGGTATGAGCAAAATGAAGTTCAAAATCACTAATTTATTCAGGCAACAAACAAATGAAAATCAATAGCTCTTGCGAATAAATAAATGTAATAAATGACATCAGGCAGGTAATAAATAAAATTAAATACACTCACTTGTGTTTAAAAGCAGATGGAAATAAAATAAATAAATAAAAATAAATAAATACAGACTGAAGTTAAGATAAATATGGCTGAATGACAAAATAAAAATATATGGCGATGAATGATACATTTAAATATGATAATAATAATAATATGTACAAAAGATGCATGACAGATGCTGTGTTTCTTTCAATCCACGCATTGGTTAATAAATCATTGTTAAAAGATTACTGGCCGGTAAATAATGAAAAATGTGTGTGTAAATCCAATGTGGACCCTAAATAACCCACCCGACCCTTGGAGAGCCTAAATAAATGTAAAATCTGGTAAATGCTGGGTTCAGACAAATAAATGGAAACTCAAAATTGTTCTGCCATCTACCGTCATCTGGTAAATAAAATTGTGTCATCTCTGGATGATGCAGTAAATCTCAATAAAAATAATTAAAGAAATAAAAAAAAAATAAATGTCTAAAAATAAACGCATATTTTGTGTTCTAAATAAATTGTTGGGAATGTACAAATTTCTGGTCAAATAAAAATCGTTTTGGTTGGCATTATAAAAAAAAGCTCCCACCTTGACATAAATAAATAGTGAATGATGCTTTTAACAATAAATGTAAATCTCGATGATGTCATTAAATGGGTTGTAAATAAATAAAAATAAATAAATTATCTTTGTCCCCAAACTCGCTGTGAATAAATGTTCCAAGGGCAGATGTGAATTGGCTCACCTGTCAAAATTGTGATGATCTGTGGGACTCCGTGCCTGTTGACCCATCAATATGAGGGCTTTCATGCAAATAAAACTCTGTTGCCATAAATGCTTAAAAATACCTGGTATTTCTGTCTATGATGGTGAACAGGTATCTAAACCCTTAAATAAACTATGTAGAAGTGGATGTAAATAGTTGGCGGTGTGTTGTGTTAAACTCTCCTATCCCGTTCTTGACGTGTCTTGTGATTTTTGACGTCTGACACGGGATCCATTCTCTTGTCCAGTTTTTTATGTCCTTTTTAATCTCCCCCTCCAGATAAACTGCTAAAAATAAATTCGAGGTTGACTGGCCTGATAAAAATAAACAAATTGTGGGTGAGTGTCAAAAATTTTCTTCTGAGTCCTTCTAAATAGATAAAAATAAAAAAATTTCAGGCGATGGTCAAAATAAATAAATAAAAATTGATTGACAGGTCGCTCTTTATAAGGAGGGGTTGTCCTGCTGCAAAATAAATGTATGGTCTGCGTCATATCTTTAAATAAAAAATGCTTAAAATAAATGGGATAAATAAATAAAAAAAAAAATGGATGATGCTGAATAAGTTTTTTAAAAATAAATAATCTGCCATGGTGTTTGCTGAACCTTTAAAGTATTTGATGGCGCAAAATGTTCAGCTAAAAATAAATGTTAAAAATTGTTGCTGTGCTGACCATAAATAAATGAAATTAAACAGGCAAAACCGAGGGTTGATGGTCTGTTTGCAATAAATAACTGCTGTCCCTCAAGCATGTGGCAATAAATGGCAGATGGCTAAGTAAAAAATAAGCTCCCTAAAAATGGAATAAATGTGTTCCACTAAAAAAAATTAATGCTGAAAATGCCAATAAAAAAATAAATAAAAATCATCTGTAAAAATAAATAGATAAAAATAAATAAATCGCCCAATTAATTGCGTCTGCTGTCAATGTGAGGGACCTAAATAAATAAAAAAAATTAATAAAAATAAAGAGGTTAAAACTTGTTTTGCTGAAAGGAAAGCATTATCTTGATTTTCTGACCAATTTAACTTTTTATAAATTCCTTTTAGGAAAATAAAATAAATAAATAAATAAAAATCATTATTTTAAAATGTTGGGTAAAAATCTGTGGTAATAATTGATTAGTCCTGAAAATTGATTGCAAATAAATTAATTGTTATTGGTTTTGGGAAGTTAATGACTAAAAATACTTTTCTGGTAGGGTTTAATGCCTTCTGGGCTAAATTGATGTCCCAGGAATTCCACTGTTTTCTTTGCCTAATAAATTTGTCTTCCCTAAATAAATAAGTCCATTTTCTTTGAGCAAATAAAGTACTTTCTTGAAATCTATGAGATAAATGAAAATAAATGAAAATAAATGTAAAAATAAATAAATAAATAAAAGTTCATCCATAAGTCTTTGGAAGGTTGCCCCAAATAAATGTTCCGAAAATTAAACAGCTGTAGTTGAATTGTAGTTGCCCAATTAATTTTGATGATTTTTATTCCTTTTCTATATCTTCCTTCACTACTGGGACTTGGATTTATCCCTTCATTTCTATTTATTTATGAATTTCTTTGTATTTACTTCATTTGGTTGGTTATGTCTGCTGTTTGGCATTTATTTATCTTATTTTGTTTTGATTTTTATTCAGTAGTCTCCACATGGATGCTATGCTCTGCCGGATTTTTACCATGTGATTTTTTATTTACATGGACTTAGTTTTTTACTTATGTTCCTGTTTCCTTCATCTCTTTGAACACTTGTTTGGCATTTAATTTCTCTGGGCTAAACATCTTTTTATTTGATTGGATTTTTTTATCTTTTAGTTTCTATATTTATGCTGGATGTTATGTTTTTTGGTTTGTTTAAGTCATTTATTTATTCATCTTTTAAGATTTTTTATTAGTCATGTTTGTTGTATTTCTGGCAGTGGGATGGCTTATTAATTTATTTTTATATCTTATCTCTGCTGCTTTGGTGATTGTGATGGCGGTACATCTAATTGTTAGGATAATGTGATTATTCATCAGGATCATTTGTTTTGATTTTTTCATCCATACCTTTTATTTACATTTATTTATTAGAGAGAGAGAGAGTGAGAGTTAGAGATAGAGAGAGAGAACAGTGCTAGAGAGTCAGTCTGCCATGAGAGAAGTTCCAACACCAGGTTCATTCTTTCCTGTTCAATAACAGGCTCATCTCTTGATTTCTGTGATCATGGTGATGACTCTGTCTGGCTTCTTCCACTGGTGGAGGTTGGTGGGTGGAGTGCTGACTTATGAGTCGTTCAAGAGGGGCACTGGCTGGGAGATGGCACCTGTTTGAGGAGTGTGTCTCTGAATAATATTCCTTCTGTAGCATCAAGTCGTCCTCTGAAGTTGCTTGTGCCTTTTGTCTGTTTGTACCTGGAAAAGGTCAGCAGTAGTCTGTGCAGTTTCTCTTAGTCCTGAGAGGGACTCAAATCTGCTCAGAGTGATGTTGGTTGGTGGCCCCTCCTGTTTTTTGAAAAGAGTGTTCTGTCACACTTGCAGGCTTTCTTTCCGAATCTCCAGTGGAAATAGCATGACCTGGTGGTTGTCTTTTTTCCGAAGCTGATCTTCCTTGATGATGTTGCAATGAGGATTTTTTTTTTTCCAATAGTCAAAATATGGTAATTCTGGATCCAGTTGTTCCAACAAAATTGAAAGCTTCCTAATCTATTGCACAATGATGACAGACTTGGTGGCTGTGGGATACTACACTGTCTTAAAGTTCATGTGGAATTAAGAAAGAAATTTTCCAAAGGCATTGGAGAAATGAAATGGACCCCACTGTTTGACCTTCCAGTTTTCTTGAAAGCCATTTCATCAACATCATCTTCATTACCTCAGGTTGGTGACTGTTGCAGCTCCTGTGATGGTTGCCCCCTTGAATTCTGATAAGAAGATTCCACTGGTGATGGTCTCTGTTGCTGGTGATAAGATCCCCTTATCAAGTTGGACCCCGCTTGCTCTTAGGACGGGTGGTTTCATGCTGAAGGATGACTTCCCTCTCTCCTTCCTCAATTCGTGGTGACACAAATCGATTCTTTTGGGTAAATGACTTGCATTTTGGTCCTTGTCATACGCAAAGATATTCCTCAGAGATTGTTTTCTTTTAAGGAATTTCAGGACTTCTGAGTTTTGCCAGTATACACACAGAGATTTTCACACTATATATGAAAGTTATCCGCCATGAAGTGCCAACATTCTGGGTTGTGAGGTGTGAATGGAGATAGATGTATGGAGAGAGAGAGAGAGAGATTTTGCTGGTATCACATCACTGATGTCTGGCTGAGTCGTGAAGTAACATTATCCATGGGTCATTAATGTTACAATGGGTATTATTATTATTAGGGTTCATTATTATTAATATTATTCATTACAATTAACATTATTATTATTATTGCGATTCAGAAGATGAAGATACCTGACATATGGAACAAGTAGCCCATAAATGATATTGAATTGAAATCACTTGTGTTTGTTGAAGGTGTTCATTAGGAAGAATCGGTACGAGGAATAAAGGAATACAGAAAGAAGAGAACATATTATTAAAATGACAAAATGAATTAATGAATAGATAAAATTTAATACGAAATAATAATAGCATTAGAACGTTTCTTTTGATTACGAAGCACAATCAGGCATGACTGAGGTCGTTGGCGTGCTTGCAACAGGGCTGATTACTGGCCAGTAACGAGGAAGGTGTGTCTCTCTCCTCACGTGGACCTCTCTCTCTAACTCTAAACTCTCTAACAACGATGTCCATAGTCAGAAGGTTCTTCAACAAACTTTTATCTGCCGCAATATAACGTAACCTTTGTTATTCAAAAATGAACATAAGAGCGTTTCTTATCACGAAAAAGAATTGCAAAATAGATTGAATTCTCAGTAAGGAGTTTGGATAACGAGGTTTCTTTAATCGTTCCTCTCAAGAAGAAATGATAAATGCTTTCTGAAAACTAATGTCCATCTGATATTTCTGAATCCTACGAAGATCAACCCTAATGTTGGCAGCAGTAATGAGTTTATTGCATTAAAGTTAACCCCAGTCTCAGTATTTGCGAGAGTTTAACAGAATTTTGGAGTTTATCAATCTTTCCTATCTAGTCATTTATTCAATTTTTTTTCTAAATTCATCTACATGACATCTATGTCATATTTCATTTATGCCACATTTAAATAAACTACGTTTCTTAGTAAATCTAAGATAATTCCCAATTTATATATCTGTATCGATCATGAAAGGAAGGCTATTGTGAAATCTCCGTTTGGTCAAACCAGACGCAGACGTCATCAATAAGTACCTGTGTAGTGCTTTAAGACAGTGCGTCATCATACATTAGCATCCGTTTGCATAAACTCAGCGTTCTCCTTTTGCTCAGAGCTGGAGGCAAAGTCACGTAGCCGTGGGAAGTTCTTGGGAACGAGGTCATATGTTTGTTCGTGTGTGTGCATCTTAGTCTTGCTATGTAAAAGTGTGACAGCTTAGATATTAGATCGACATGGGAGATCATCCTGTGCAGACCAATTGTATTCTTTTGTAAATAAGTCTTTATACGAAATACAAGAAAAACCACTATGGAGTTTGTCTGAAATCCTGCAGAACATTGGTCTGATCTTCCAAAAACAGTCTTATTCTACAGCCATGGAGAAACTGAAGATGTCATAACCAAACTCTGACTGAGTTCCAAACACAGTCCTTATAACCAAACACCTGGAGGAATTTCTGATGAAATACCTTCATACAACAGTGGTGGCAGCAGCAGCACACAACAGTGGTGGCAGCGGTCACAACAGAGCTTTCTGGCAGCACCTCTACAGCGTGCAGTCTCTGATACGCCACTTGAGATTTTGCCCAAAAACAGAGCTTTCTGGCAGCACCTCTACATGGCGTCTACATTGGTAAAGCCACGGAAGCTCCGATACGGCGAGATGCCCAAAAACCATAGACAATTGTCATCTTCATAAACATGGTTACAAGCAGATCAAAACGGAAAGAAAAAAACAATCAACAACGAAAAAGCGAGGAAAACATCTGACCTTCACAACACATCTACCCCAACGCATGGCAGAGAGAGAGAGAGAAAATCTACACAAATCTACGCAACATTGCACATCAACACTCCACGTTGTTCCTGAGGGTTTCTGCAATCAACATTCATCAACATAAGAAGTTCAACATCCACAATAACATCCCTTCGATGACGTGTATCTAGCCAGACGGAAGTTGGACAGCAGAGGAACCTCGTCGACCTACTTACCAGAATCCAATAAAAAGCTAAGTACAGCCATTATTTATAACAGTTGGTATATTCATTTACAGTGTTCGGGTCTCGAGTGGCAGGTTGCTGATATAAGGTGAGCAGTGCCGTAGATTAATACCTTTGCCTTGCAGACGTAGCGGTTCCTGATACCTCATTTTTTTTTTTCATACTTTTGTGTCCTTTTATTCTTTACGCCTGACACATTGTTAACTCTGTTCTTTTTCAGGAAAGTGCATTTATTACCTTTCATTATTGTATTTTATGATGCATTTTTCATAAGTGATGTTATTTTTTAGCGGTTATATGAATCTCGGTTGTTATTTACTTGCGTTCCTGGTTTAGATTTATGAGGTTACGTAGCGGCCGTGTTTATTCATATAGGTTTCAAGATCACTTAGAGAGTAGGCGTGCGGATAGGAAACTTAGTAGGAAAATGACTCCTCCAACCCCAAGTGGGAGCGACCCCACCACTTCCCCACAGAATCCTGTAGTTACGGTAGTTAATGCTAGATCGCCAATTGTACCATTCGCAGGTCGTGTCAATGGATTTTTGACGCAGGGTGTCGAATCTTGGATTTCGTCTATAGACGTACACCTCACGGCAAAATCCATTACCGATCCGTCTTTACAATTGCAAGAGGCAAAGAGTTTCATAGATTTTGCTAAAGGGAGATGCAGGTGCATACTTGCGGGGAATATCTTTTAAAGAAACAAACACTTGGGATGGTTTCAAAGCCAATCTGCGTTCCATTTATGGGAGTGAGGATGCATTGGATGAAGTTCTTGCTTTACGCAACATCATAAGACTCACATCTATGACTAATCTAAGTATAGCAGATAGGGCAGCTCTGATAGGAGATAGGCTCGAAGAGTATAAAGGACAGATTGATGGCTCAAGTTGGGTCAATGGTAATCTGCATATCAGTTCCAAATCTGTCTGCAGGTTATTCTATTTAACACTTGTAACAGCAATGTTACCTGAACCTTTGGTTAAGTGTTTTGATGAAAAATTACAATCAGATAGCTCAGAATTAGATATCTATAGGCAAGTTCGGAAACACTTGTCCAAGTGTACAGATCTCGATCCTTCTCTGATTCAGGATTTTACAAAGCAAGAAAACAAAAATCATGCGTCTACATCACCGCAACAGGTTAACTTAGTCACTAATAATCCATCAGCAGTCATTTGTTTTAATTGCAAAAAACCTGGTCATGTGATAAATGAGTGTAGGTCCCGCTATTGTTCAATCCATAACAGTACGCATCATAAGTATAGTCATTGCAATGCAAGAAAGAAGAATTTAAACAGTAACACAAACATTCAAAACACTGGTAATGACGCTAAAAAGCAACAGTACCATGGGGGAAAGAACAAACATTACAAGCAGAACAGTAATGCAGGTCAGAAACAAGTACATTCAAATCGTTCCTCGGGAAAGCCAACTTCAGGCTCAGCAGTTCCAAACAATAATGCGTCAGTGAATTTTCCGAATGCCGGCGGGCAGACAAACACCACATAGCCAGCTTAAAGGGGGAGGAGAGTGATATTGGGTTATCATCACTTTTTGAATCAGATAATAAGTTTAATGTTCTCCAAGATATGTGTGAAGACAAGAATTTTCCAGAAATCGAGGTAGTGTCTCCCAAACATGCAGAGCACGGTCCCGTAGATTTTTGCAAAATACACGCTATTATTGGCTCAGAAGAAGTTAGACCCACTTTGCATGCAGTTAGCTTAGAACACAAGCATTTCACCTTGTTTTTTGATTCAGGTAGTCCACGTAATATAATGGATTTACGTACCCATCACCTTTTATTTTCAAGATTTCCCATCGAACGCTCTGATGTTCGTTTGTCAGAATAGGCAATAATGAATTAGATGTAATTGGTACATCTCAGATACAATACAGGTTGGGGCAACGTACTTTTACGGATACCTTTATCATTGTTGGCAATATTAATATGTACCCAGTAGTTATTATGGGATATCCATCAATGTCATTACATAACGTAATTTTAACACCCGCAAAACACGGAGTGTTTATAAAAGGGAAATTCTATCGGTCTTCACACACATTGAAATCTGTTTTGGATCAGAAGGAGACAGAGAGTAAGAAGATAACGTATATATCGAAGAGCCAGTCACTTGTCTCATAAGCGATGATATTGTTACAGCAACCCAACATAACTCTCAGGCACCCGTCCTTGCTGCGTTCGCACAAACCATTGAGCCAAACACACCATCGTATCTCACGGTCAAGGTTAAAAGAAAATTGCCAGGCTCAGAGGTTTTAATTCTTCCTGATACCTTAAAGATCAATGGGCTTTCAGTCACGCAAGCATTATACACAGTAAATTCTGATCATCGGGTTAACATTGAAGTTTTTAATCACTTAAATGCTGCTTTAACAGTACATGAAAATCAACATATTGTCAATATCGAAGCATATAAACATCGAATCCTTACAGTTGCTGAAATTAACTCCACTGAATCAGCAACAGACGAATCTCTTTTAAAGGTAATTAAAGGCAAAATCGAAGCAGACATCTTAGATAGGGATATAAGCAAGAAATTTTTTGATCTTTTATCCAAATATAGTGATGTTTTTCTACTAGTACTGGAGCTTTAGGCAAAACGGAAGTCATCGAACATCAAATTCGTTTAAAGGATAAAGACCAGGTCATTTACGTGCCTTTCATATCGTCTACCGGCCAAATTTCTGAATGAAATCAATGTTGAGGTAGATAAAATGTTAAAAGAGGGGGTTATTAAGAAATCTAACAGCCCTTATAATTTTCCCTTGATAGTAGTACCAAAAAAGGACAAAACCTGGAGGATTTGTGTTGACTTTCATAAAGCTTAACGACCAAACTATCCCTGATCGTTTCCCAGTACCTTGCACAGATGATATTTTGTCTCTATTAGGACAGAATAAATTTTTTACTTCCTTGGACTTACTTAAAGGCTTTCACCAGATACCCTTAGCTAAGGATAGTACCCAGTACACTGCTTTTAGTACAGCTAGAGGTCACTATGAATTCCTACGTATGCCATTTGGGCTACGTTGTGCTCCTATTACGTTCACTAGAATGATCAATATAGTGTTCGGAGATTTACTAGGAATATTCTCCATGCTTATATGGATGATTTAGTTATATTTTCCAACACCTTGGAGGAGCATTTAAGTAAACTAGAAATAGTCCTTCAAAGGTTAAGAGAACATCATCTAAAAGTAAAAATTTCTAAATGTGAGTTTTTAAAGACGAATTAGTCTATTTGGGTTTCATGGTATCTCGGCAAGGTCTTAAAGTAGTCCATGATAAAATCTCTGCTATTAGTAAATTTCCCGTTCCTACTAATGTTAAAGCCATACAGCAATTTCTCGGGGTTTCGGGTTATTATCGTCGGTTTATCCGAGATTATTCAGTAATAGCAGCTCCTTTAACTGATCTCATAAGGAAGGACGTAACTTTTAAATGGGAATCCCAACATCAAATTGCTTTTGATACCTTGAAAGAAAAAATCAGTTCTGCTCCTATTTTAAAGTTTCCCGATTTTACTAAAGAGTTTATTATTGCAACCGACGCATCAGATCAAGGAGTAGGAGGTGTGTTACTCCAGTGGCATGACAATAAGTTTTTCCCCATTGCTTTTTATTCTCGCAAATTAAAAATGTCAGAGAAGAAATATGCAGTAATAGATAAGGAATGCCTCGCCATTGCTAATTCGTTGGTACATTTTAAATATATAATCTATGGGTATAGTGTCAAGGTTCTAACTGATCACAAGCCCCTTACTGACTTTTTTTAAAGGTTTCAATCATAGTCCTAAAAGAACTCGGTGGCACATGATTATCCAGGACTTTGGAGCTAAAATTGGATACTTACCCGGTAAAGCAAACGTAATCGCAGATGCGCTATCTCGTAACCCAGTACCAACACACTCAATACCTTTCGCTGATCTAGAAGAAATTCCAATTCCTTCGCAAGCTATGAAAATTGCTATCGAAAATGGTCAATCTTTAGCCCAAACAACAGAGAATATTACAGATATAGAATGGAATCTAGATTCAGTACGACAAGAACAAATGAAAGATCAGAAATTAAGAGTAATAATAGATGTTAAATAATAGAATCCAGATGATAAGGAATATGTGAAATATACGAATCAATATTTCTTGATTAAGGATAACATTCTATGCCGATCCGTGGCTAGGAAACCAGGAGTTCAACACAGTTAACTAACGACCAGGTGGTTGTACCTATCACATTAATCCCAATCGTTCGTTCTGAAATGGCTTCACAACCATCCTCTGCATGGTCATCCTGGGTTCGAAATAACCTCTCAAAAGGCCAAGTCATTATTTTACTGGTCTACTATGTTAAAAGATATTAGGACATATATTAAAAACTGTGATATATGTTTCCGTCACAAGGGCCATACTAAGAATCCTGTAGGTCTCGGAACTTATCCCGTGCCTAGCAAACCTTTTGAAAGGGTACACCTTGATTTATTGACAGGTTTTTACGAGACAGACCGGTTACAGACAGACCGGGGAATAAAAACCTCTTGGTTATCATTGACGCCCTTACACGGTATACTGAATTAATACCACTAAAAAGTAAAACAGCCATTGAGTGCGCTAGGAAGTTTTACGAGTGCTATATATGCAGACATGGAATTCCAAATATAATAATCTCTGACTCAGGTGGAGAATTCAATAATCACTTCCTTAACTCATTGTGCGAAATTCTGCAAATAAAGAAAGTCAATACGATGATATACCATCCTGAATCTAATGGATTGGTAGAACGGGTTAATAGAAAGGTGCTAGACATACTGCGTGTAAACATAGGCGGTATGGACCCAAACTGGGATATTGCAATACCCACTGTGTCCAGTACCCTAAATAACAATTATCATACTTCAATCCGTATGTCTCCCCATGAAGCTGTATATGGGATACCTGCTAGGTCACCTTTTCACATATTATCCCCGACATCTAGTTTATCAGATCCATTGAAGGATATAATAGATGTTAGCCGAAGTAGATATCAAACACTTTATCAAAACCTCTTACAGGCTCAAGTGTTAATGAAGAATGCACATGATAAAAAAGCTAAGGTCACAAAGCCTTACCAAGAAGGAGATATAGTATATGTACAAGTCTATGTTAGAAAAGGGCTAAATTGGAAATTGTTGCCTAAGTTTGAAGGTCCTTTCATAGTTATAGAAGTTTTAATAGGTAACCGACTTAAAATTCGGAATCAGTCCGATTCAACGGATGTTCGAACAGTATCTATCTCTCATGTGAGAGCTTAAGACAATGGTTTGTTATGAAAAAGTTAATTATTGTGTGAATTTTTACATCATTTGAATGATGCGATGTTTTTGTTTCATTATTTACAAGTTATTTTTTTTTTGCAGGCTCCAACATGAAGCTTGTCAAATTATACCATGCACTATTCCTCTCAATGTTTATCGTAGCTGGGAAGAGTTCTGAAATAACTTTACATCATGGTTCTATAGTAGAGGAAATGAATAATTTCTTTCTAACTGGCAGTAATATAGTTTTAGAAGTCAATATGAACGCCATTTTTACTAGCGAAAATGAAGTAATAACTTTGAAATCAGAATTGACTCTTTTTTATCAATCTCTGGCAGACTTGCATAAATCATTCTTAGCTAGCAGTGATCCAACGTCGCCGAATCAAGTCAGTGACACAATTAATATGCTTTTCTGGGAATTAAGGAATAAAACAAGCGAAGCTGAAATCTTGGCTCGTGATTTGCTAATGTGGTCAATACCTCATGACGTTACAGAAAGGCGTAACCCACTTGTTCTAGCGGCATTAAATTTGGTTGGTTCCGTAGCAGGTCTTGGGTTAGGGATTTCAAATCGTTTAAAACTTCGCGATCACGGGGTTAAAATCGAAAATCTGGAACATCAACAAGAGGTATTAGCAGGAGAACTAAACAAACAAATTCAAGCTTTGAACAGCGTAATCAGTAAAGTAAATGAACAGTCACGACGTTTCAATCAGGTTCATGACACTCAAGTTTTGTTAGCAACTTTGATGTATTATCACGCTAAAATTAATCATGTATACTCGAGAGTTTCAAGCTTTATCGAAAAATCAAAAGATTACGTGGAAGCTATAACACTTGCTGCTAAAGGCGTGTTGTTACCGATTAAAGATCTTACTCAGATTATCAATAATGCTCACGATAAAATGCGCTATGTTCCAGTAGTAGATTTTCATAAAGTTGAATTTTATTACAGCTTGATTACAGTTAAAGTTGACCTTGATAAGATCGTAATCGACATTCCTTTCAACCCATCAGACGCGTGGAAAGCGTATAAAATTTCGCCTTTTCCCACGTATGTATCTAACGTCTCGACACCTATTATTAATAATCTGTCAGCTCTAGTATTGGTTTCCGCCAATAAAGAAGCTTTTACGGTAGTCCGAGACCAAGCACTGTTAAATGATTGCCATGATGTTATGAATAATGTAGTGTGCAGGATCGATTTGTTTGAATTCTTAAACATTACGTCATTGAATTCATGCGAATTGGACTTGGTACTTAACAGAACCTCTCCCCATACACATGAACATTGTTTGGCTGGTTTAGTACGGTATCGTGACAATCAGTTTCGTCACAGGCTCGTGAATGGCACGTCATTCGTCTTCTCTGCAGAACCATACATCGTCACTTGCCCAGATGGTACTAGGACAACAGGACACATGTTCGTCGTTAATGATGGCTGCACTGCAACAACGTCGTCACTCTTCATCCGAGCTAGCACATCCATCATCAGAGGCCGCAACTTCTTCATCAACACATCGTGGGGAAACACTAGGCTGCAAGGTCTAACAATTCCCTACAGCAGGCCCATCGAAAACGCTATTGCATCATTAGACTTGCTGTCTCCTGCGAGCCATTCTTCTGATCACCATGATTTTATATATATATATATATATATATATATATGACTTCTTTTATCACATCACCGTGATTCATATTCAATCAATAAGCTACAACCGTCCTTTAATATCCAATTCGCTCTACCTCGGAAATAATACATTTTCATATATGTTACCGAAGGGGATTTTTAGTTGATAATAAGTTCGTCATCTCGTGAGCTCAACCAGCGAAGACAAGAACTCAGGACTACAATGGACGCATTTTAACCCACACGGCCAGCAAGTGAGGTATAAGTGGATATCGTCTTCCCATATACAAATCGCCCGTCGAGCTCAGGTGTCTGTATTTGGAGACGATATTCACCCACCTCTGCCATGCTAACCACGTAGTGCGTTTGTCGCACGCAACCATATTATGAGTTTTTTTATCACATCACCGTGATTCATATTCAATCAGTAAGCTACAAACATCCTTTAATATCCAATTCGCTCTACCTCGGAAATAATATATTTTCATATATGTTACCGAAGGGGAATTTTTTAGTTGATAATAAGTTCGTCATCTCATGGGCTCGAACCAGCGAAGACAAGAACTCAGGACTACAGTGGACGCATTTTAACCCACGCGGCCAGCAAGTGAGGTATAAGTGGATATTGTCTTCCCATATACAAATCGCCTGTCGAACTCAGGTGTTTGTATTTGGAGACGATATTCACCCATCTCTGCCATGCTAACCACGTAGTGCATTTGTGGCACGCAGCCATATTATGACTTTTTTTATCACATCACCGTGAATCATATTCAATCAGTAAGCTACAAACGTCCTTTAATATCCAATTCGCTCTACCTCGGAAATAATATATTTTCATATATGTTACCGAAGGGGAATTTTTTAGTTGATAATAAGTTCCCCTTCGGATGGCTAAGGGACAGACTTTTGTGCACGGTAGTACTTAAAAATAATGGAGAAATGCCAAAATATTGAATAAAGGTAATATAACAAAAACTTTACCTATTATTTTCCTGTTTTATAACATTGCTCTGATTTTTGTACATTTAAAAGGGGTGTTCAGGTTTTTATGCAGTGACCATATATACCATATATATATATATATATATATATATATATATATATATATATATATATATATATATATATATATATATATATATATATATATATATATATATAAAAACTGTTCATGTATGTGTGTGTGTTAGGCTTTACTATTTTCAAATTCTTATGACGAGATTCACTTGAATAACACAGGAAAAAAAAATTGCTCTCAATTCTAACAAATACAAATTCCTCGGAATGTCGGGGACACTTATTTTATGTATCTTTTATTATTACTACTATGAGAGGTTTAAATTCAAATAAAAACAAGTAAAAAATGCGCCAAAGTTTCTTCGGCGCAATCGAGTTTTCTGTACAGCGTATAATGCTGTATGAGCCGCGGCCCACTAAACTTTCAGCCACGGCCCCATGGTGGCATGTCCCATAGCGTTGCTAGAAGCACAAACATGACTAACTTTAACCTTAAATAAAATAAAAACCACTGAGGCTAGAGGGCTGCAATTTGGTATGTTTGATGTTTGAAAGGTGGATGATCAACATACCAATTTACAGCCCTCTAGCCTCAGTAGTTTTTAAGATCCCACGGCGGACAGAAAAGCGGACAGACAAAACCATCTCAATAGAAAATCTTTTACAGAAAACTAAAATGAAACCATAAATGATTACTGAATGTGACCAAAAATAAAAAGCTTACTAACTAGATTTTGCAAAACGCGTATCTAACCACTGCTCTTAAGTACACTTATTAGACAGATTCTTAGATCTATGAAGAGAATGAAACTATCCCTCAGAGACCGCTTATACAGTTATTTGAGAAATGTGCCTGAGAAACAGGCTGACTGTGAAGCGTACAAGTCAAGTTGAAAGAAATACACGGCGTAATATACAAAGTTTCTGTCGTTGTATAAGAGCTTTTATCACCCATATGTGAAAGAAGCTTACTGCACTAAAAGTTAAGTCAGCGCACGTTATGCCGTCGGCTTTTGTTTTCATCTTTTTCTTTGTCTCAAGTATATATCTAAACAATTCAGTATCTGGACTGTTTGTATACTGAATGTGAAAATGCAGCTATTTGTGATCATTTATAATTTTTAATTTTCCACTGCATTTCTATCTCCTACAAGTTATATGTGAGGACAGAAATAACTTTAGCATCCGTGTAATTGCTTTGGTAAATGATCTGTAACAGAATGGATGAAAAAAAAATCGTAAGCAGACGATACGAATTGGCCTAAATAACTATCCAGTACAGCAAGTGTCTTTTGCTACTTTTCAGGCCTCTGGTTCCTACTCAACAACCACAACCTAAACCACTCACCTTTAAAGTCGCGTTCCTGAAATAGCTTCCTATAGCCTATGAGTCTATACCATTGCTTTGATTCATTCCAAATAGCGAAGCTCTCCATAATCCAGTGGTTTTGAAATAAAGGAGATTTCTGTTCTGTTTCAATAGTTGATTGTGCGGAAAGCGACAGAAAGGTAAAACAATTTGCCCGATCTTCGTTATGTTCATCTCCCTCTTCACAATCACACTTATCGTTGCTCTTTCCTGGTTTCACAAGGCATTAAAGATGTTTATTGCAATTGAATTTCAGCATTACTTTTACAGCCGATCTTTGCAAAGATACGTTTCCTGCTACCCTTCATATTTGATGAACTGTTCTTGGATACAACATTGCTTATGCAATGCAATGCATGTAACTAAAACTTATGGCTAATTCCGCAGGAAAGTTGGACATTAATTCAGTTTTACGAAATTATGATAACCTTCTAACCTCCATGTGCCTTTGGCGCAAGAGTTACTGCAAATAAACAAAAAGAGGCACCGTAAATAAAAAATCGTGAACTGTTTTTTGACATTATAACTATTACTCATCTAGCACACAAAAGAAATACATCACCTGTGTTTTGGTTTTGTTGTTTGGCATTTGCTTTTTCGCGTAATAAAAGAGTAATTGTTAATAAACAACTCCTAGTTGTATCTGATAGCATCGTTGATGCAACGACCAGTTCACAATTCCTAGGAATTATATTCATCATCGTTATCAGTCTCTGAGTTTATGTTTTTCATGTAGTCAGTTTTTCACCCAGGGTGGCGCACCTCAGTTTTGAAATGATTTGAAATTATTTTGGATGTGGTAGCGCTGACAGTCTACGGAAAAATATATGAGAACTTGATCCGCTTCTCTTGCCAGGCAGCTAAATTTAAGATGCAGACGAATGGCAAGTATTCCAGAGAGAGAGAGAGAGAGAGAGATTATTCTGCAGACAACCACTTGCTTCCTTACCCCGGGAGAACGTTTAATTCACGAAAACACAAGATGTTGATATGAACTGCATATTTCACACACAAAAAAAATTAAATTAGCTGCAACATGAAGTTGTGTATTACATGTTCTCGTGTTAATATTTCATAAAAGAGCATTTTTTCGAGTTCATAACAGTCGCTGTTGTGGAATATTTCTTCTAAGCATTTCGGTGACTGTTTGAAAGTGCCAAATTCTTAAAAAATTTCTGTAACGCCAGCATTTACCATCTAGTTAAAAAAGCAAAACAATATCGTTTCGCGAAAATTTTCAGGGGACAAAGAACATGAAAGATAAACGTGAGATGATATACACTCATGTAACAAATTTTGTTTGTTATCCATCAAAAAAGTCAAGAATTCTTCAAAGTTCATGCTAATCTGAAACTACATAACAAGTATGATATAATTAAAAAGAAAGCATGTAGGAAACGGTGAAGAGTATTCAGATACCAGAAAAGGAGAGAGAGAGAGAGAGAGAGAGAGAGAGAGAGAGAGAGAGAGAGAGAGAGAGAGAGAGAGAGAGTACTGGAAAGCAGCTGATGGAAATTGTCAATATCCTATGGGAAGCAAGAAGGTAAACAACAAAAAATAAAACTGATGGAAGAGGCTCGTTTGAGCCAGACATGGGGCGCGTTCAAAGGACCGTTTCCCAATTCCTGAAAGGGTTTTGGTATTGATAGCAGATTTTATTTCGAGAATATTTACGGAGTGGTTCATTTCTGAAGCTTTTCATAATGCCAACGAATAAATACGTTATGTGGTATATGGGTTTTATTTTATTATTATTATTATTGGAGTATCAAATCCACAGTTATGTATATGTATATATTATTTCAAGATAAATCAGTACAGATAGCTTTCGGGAAGATAAATTCACCAACAACCTTATTTCCAGGAAGTATATTAAAGGCTTTAAGAATAAAGACCATTATGATAGTGTTGTCTCGTTAGCCACATCTGATGCTGCGGTTGCCTCTCTTTCTCCCGTTCAGGTAACTCGGTTACTTCCAGTAACCGATGCTGCAGGCGCCTCCTAAGCAGCTGATGACCAGCAAAACGACCGCATCGAGCAAGGACCAATTAGACGTTCCGGACGACAGGCGGGATTTTCATCAGAAAACGACGGCATTGCCTGATCTATGTTTAACGACCGGTTCCATAGTTCATAAGCAACTTCGCTTGTTTTGAGTCCTTTTATGTTCACTTGGTTGGAGTGCTACATCAACGCGTCAGATTGAAAAGGGGAACCGAACAAGTTCCCGAAAGCTATCTGTACTGATTTATCTTTAAATATATGTACATATACATACCTGTGGATTTGCTTCTCCATTTTAAGACTCATGCTATTATATGTATTTTTTCATTATTATTATTATTATTATTATTATTATTATTATTATTATTTGTGAAAATGCGCAAAAAATTGCAGAGAGCAAAACATTAAAAGGTATTAACTGACGAAAGCAAGAATTTTAGAATTAGACAGATACCCGTAGGTATCGGACAACAGATCTTGACAGTACTCCGATTTGAAACGCATGTTTTTAATAATCTCTTAATCATAATCAATTAAGTAATCATTGAACAGCGGACTAATTGGCAATAATAAACTGACAAAATATAGGAAATGAATGCATCCCAAATATATAATGGTCAATTCTCTACGAGCTCTGTTTAGACAACATTTACTACATATCGTCTAAATTTAAAACATTTTATTGAGTATCTTTATATTTTTGTCTATTTCGCACATTTTTCCTCTAAACACCTGTATCCTACATGTGTATCTATAAATGTAATTAAACTTCATAATTTTATATCACAATCTTTTTAATACCTCAGAAAGTTATCTCGCCGATTATCGTGACAATACTACTTGACTATTTGGGCTAAGACTTGGTTATGGTTATGTATCAAAGTCAATCGAGGAGAGCAGTCACTTGGCTTCATTTGGCACATTTTATTCTTTTTTTCCATTTAATGGTAAAAGTTACATTTTGATTCAAAGTAATTTCGTCTTTTAGTTAAGAAAGTAAGTCTCTTGAACGCAAAACCTAGAGAGATCCAATGAATGAAAGACGAAATCATCAAAGATGTAACAAAGTTTTTGCACAGGAAGCAAAATACAGCAAAGACAAGAGAGAGAGAGAGAGAGAGAGAGAGAGAGAGAGAGAGAGAGAGAGAGAGAGAGAGAGAGAGAGAGAGAGAGAGAGATTCTGCACTGATAACTTTTTATGTACAGAGTTTAGTAACCAAAAAAAAGTTTGATCGATGATGCATATACTGAACGTTATAATTGCAGGTTTTATTGTAATGGAATAAATGCTACTTCAGCAAAAGGCTATATATTTAATTTTTCTGCCTCACAGATAAGATATATGTATATGCCAATGGCACATTATTAATGTTCCAGTCTTTTCTTCAGGCGTACTTCTAAAAAGCAAGGAATAACGACTGATCTTCAGCGTAGACCGCGAAGACACTGTCGGAGATCTTTGATACCCGCAGCCAACGCACACTGACGATAGGATCATTCTAGTAACAATCAGCTCCGTATTCGTAGATGTCCAGGGTGAACCCTAACTGTGTTATAAGAGAGGGCAATTGCTATGCATTGTCGGCAATCTTCCTCAGAGGATCCACATTATTTGCAAAACTTATTCACTTCTTTATCACTCAATCATCCCATGCTTAATATTGTCATTCCATTTGTAGACTTTCCAGATGGCACAGTTACCTGCCCGAAGTGCAATGAACTTCTACGGTGCCCGGTGGATGAAAGACTGAACAACTTTTAAGATAAAGGCTATGTTGGTTGCTCTTGGGAGGTACTTGAGGAGCGTGACTTGTTCCTAGAACAAAAGGGGGTCAAGTGGCACTCATTGTCATAACTGCTGGGAAGTAGATTTCGCTGGAGAAAGGTTTGTCCGTTGAAGAGTCTCAGATTAATGGGAGATGTTAACGTAAGATCTTATAAGACATTGTAAGTGTCGTCATAGGTGATTTAAGGAGTTGCTTTGCCCTTTACTATTTTGTATTGCATTTAAAGAAAATAACTGTCAATCGTCATTTGATTTTAATGAATAATTTCCTTTTTCCTTCCACATTATATATAATAATGTCTCTTTGATTTCTGCTTACTTTAAGGAATTCTGGGGTTCTGTGTAACAACGACAATATAAACTAAATATAGAAGTAATTTTACCGTTTAAGATATAGAACGTGCATTCTTACAGAGTTCTATTATATATAAGTTCCATTTCCTTATAATTTGTAATACACACAAGTTTAACTTATTTTTACGAATATTTTCCATCTTAGTAATATTTCAAGTGTTTTTCAATAACTTGTCATATAAAGCTTATTTCTTTTAACCTTAATTTTACCAATTCAAATGTATCCAATTATAAATAATCTTTCAAAAGACAATAATTATCCGGTGAAGAAATAATTTTCCTTATTATAAATACACCTATTTTAGCTTGAAAAACTAAGAAAAAATAAGATTTGTTTACAAACAGATTATAAGTGCACTTCGTTTTGAACATAATACAACTTTCACTCCACTGTTATTAGAAAATATAAGACCATTTCAATGACAACCGTTTCTGGTCGAAATCTGTTCCTCATATTTTGTAAATATATTGAAGAACATATCTGCAAATGCGCACATACATACAAACACACATACACGCACCCGCACGCATGTGAGCACAAACACACACATTATATATATATATATATATATATATATATATATATATATATATATATATATATATATATATATATATATATATATATAGATAGATAGATAGTGTAAAAATATAGCAAGAAATATACCTTCATGATATTATCTTATTCCTTTGGTCGAAAAAATGACGAGTTCAACTGTAATGTTTTGGAATCTATGTTCGACGCTTCCTCGTGTTATGAATAAACAACATGTACATATGAAGCATTTCTGTGACATCTGAATTTTATGAGTAAAAGCCTGTTACTCGCTCTGCAGAAGCTACGAAATTTATTCGGACTAATGGCAATTTCATCTCGTTATGCAAACCTTCAGTATAATTCATTTATTTCCTAACTGTATTACGCTTCATGAAATTATTAATTAGCACCTCATTGCAAATTCACCAGAAATTTTGTCAAGCAGACGTAGCTTGGACGGAAATTATGTTGTACTGATCTAGGTATTGACGGAAATTTGAGAAACGTTCAAATTTGCTGTGTTAGGTATGATAAGAAAATGAATTTGTACAATACTAAGAGAATTGGCTGAAAATTTACAGAAACAATATTCCGAGATCGTCTTTTTAAAATGACGATAAGAAAAATAAATCTGCAGTCTCTTCGTTTCCTAACAGACATCGTTAGGTAATTGAACAGATACCAAGCCATCCAGTTAACTCTCACCTCTTTGCAACTCATGAAAAGATTTTCATCCTCATAATCAGAGGAGTAAGTTCTCAGAAGGCTTCCAAAACGTTTCATCATTATCAGTCTCTGTTCCTCATCGTATGAGATGTTATTGTTTTGAGCACTTTTGAAGGAGCAGAATTACACTGAGTGTATATACTCATGAGAAATAAATCCACTACATAATGTTTTTCTGTTACATAGACTTGGAGGTAATTTGTTGAAGTTCCATTTAATGTTGCTTATCTGGCTGAAAACGGTATGCCAGATTTTATTTAAAGAATACACAATTAAATGTGGATTGTTTCACCAGTACTTGAAACTTTTACTATGTTGCCATTCAATTGCAATTATAACTCTATTTATTGAGTTTTCTTTATCAGGCTGTGGTGTGAGTCTTGCTTTCCACTGTAAGGACCCTGTAGCTTTGTTTATAGTGAATCCATGTACATTTAACATATCTGATTTAAACTTGTTTCAATATAGTTCAGTTTCCATATTCTTTGGAAATTGATATAAAATCACTCATTGTCTCTCATCCCCTTGGCTCTTTTATATCATTTATGGCTCATTGCTACTTGCATCAGACCCTATAAAGTTTCTTTAACTCTTACATTTAAGTCAAGGACTTTCACTGCTCGTTTCTTTCTTTCCTGTTTTCTTCTGACAACCGACCTGGAGGAGTTCATAAATCCCACTGGCAGCTGAATTAAGATTACTGGTGGAGATTAAGTTACAATTTTTTATGAATCATATTACATCTCTCGTGAACAATTGAACCTTTGATAAAGAAACCTCTTCCAACACGTATTACTTCAAAGCCGTCAGAATTCTCACCTGCATGGGTATTCATGTCCCCCAGATTACACTAATAGTTCGCTTCTTGGAACTCTTTCTATATATTCTTCTAATTTCCTTCTGAATTCCTCCTTCTCCTTTTCACTAAACCCTTGTTGAGGGGCGTATGCCGAGATAATATGCCATACTCTCGTATCATTCACAAACTTCAAGTCCATGAGCCTGTCACTGATACGCTGGACCTGTGACATTCTCCTCCAGATCTGGATGGAGAATAATTCCTACCCCATTTCTCCTGGTATCTTCCCCTGTGTAGTAAACTTTACATCCTTCTCCAAGCTTCCTTGCACTTTTTCCCCTTCCAATTGGTGTCTTGTATACACAGAATCATAATTTCCCTTCTCTGCATGCCATCAACCAACTCTCTTCCCTTTTCTGTGAGCCTACCAACACTCCAATTTACAATTCTCATCTTTTCTTTCTTTTTCCAATCCTTTCTCCTCACTAACTTCTCTAGCCACAGTCGTGACTTCTGTGGTACCCTTTGCATATTTCTCATTGCTGTCAGGGGAATCTGCAGTGCGTCGCTTACGGGTACGCCCTGGCCCTAGTACATTCCATTATATTGACTTGAGATTCAACGTTTAGTTTTTGCCACTATTTTCATACTGGGTTGGCTAGACTAGGCAGGAACTCTCCCCATTTATCCAGGCTTGAGACCGACAGCAAGTTGGACTGGTTTGCCCCTCCTACCCCACTGGCTGGGTTCATATATATGAATATATGTGAAAAACATTTGAAATGATTGTTATATATTTCGTTTTTTTTAGCTAAGCAGTTTTCTTGGAGATATTCTGGGCAAAGGTAAATGGAAACAATGTATACGTATTCAGTGAGTCACTGCTGATGAAGGCCTGGAGTCAGTCTGGCTTCCCAGGGAGACAAAGGGCATCATGCCCTGGGTGATGCTCTGGCCATGGCGGAATGTTCCGATAGCCGGAAGTCATCAAATTCGTCAGAGCATTCGTTCACGAGTTCGCTTTCATGGGTGTGTCATAGAAAGTGAATGATCCCATCTGAGTACAGGTTAGACATTTTGGGATGAGATTCCCTTGTGCTCAGACCCGTTTTCCTGAAAGACTTTGTATACTGACTGTAAGGCGAGCTGAAATTTCATTTTCCAAAAACCTGAATGGGTTTTAATAACTTTGTTTAACATGTACTGATTCTTTGTACTGATTACCATGCTTTGAATATTTTTCCCATTATTTTTATCTGCTATGTACCTTTGATTTTTACTGATTTTTCTGAATTTTGATTTTACCATGTTTATGTGCATTTCTTCTGGGATTGGTAACATGGGGAAATATCCCACATTTATTTTTTTCTCTGTGCCTATTTTTAAAGGTTTTGTTTTTCCCTTTGGTTCCTCAGATGTACTGAATAGAGACTCAACTGGTGGACGTTGATAGCACTATGTTATATTTTTTATTTGGTTAATTGGGTTAACATTTCTGGGATACAGATATTCCCATTTCATTCCTATTTTGATTCCATACCATACTATTTACCATGTTAGACTACTGAATAAACTATATTTTTGTAGACATGTTTTTGCTGTTCTTCCTTAGCTCAGTTGTGACTTGGGTAACGAGTGAGAGAGAGAGAAAGAGAGACTCTCTTACCCAGAGAGCAGGCGACCATCGCTACAGTGAGTTCTTTCGAGATATGAGTTAGTTACATCACTGACCTTACTACAGGTTTGGTGAGAGGTTACAACCCTATCTGACCTTGTATAATAGTGCTGGCAGCTTGACTTTACGACCTTTCACAGCTTCTGAAGGGACTGGTAATGAAAAAATTAGGCCGCAATAGGGTGTTCCAATAATCTTTGAGACATTCGGTTGGTAGTACTTTTGATGAACTAGACGCTTTTTCCGTTCGGCCAAGATAGTCAAATGATTCATGGTCAGTACCTAATGGCCTGTGCTGGTGTAAGTGTGTTTGTGCATCGTGAAAGCATCGGAGTTTGTTTTTTTTCTGGTTGGGGAATCGTTTCCAGGTATTTTTGCAGCACAGAGGGTTTTGAAGACGAAGGGGGATATTTTTATGTTTTTTAAGGTTGGTTTATTATTTAGCGTCGTTGAAGGAAATGAGCTGGTTCAAGGGCGAGCAAGTGTTTTTTTTTGTTTGCATAAGCATTGAGCCTGGTGTTGCTGTGCATAGTGACGTACTCATGACATAGTTTAATGGGTGGAGTATTCCTGCTTCGTTCCCATTCTCTTTGAAGCCGTTTTTTACGCATGTGGAGGTAGACGAGGGTAGCTGGTTACCGGGCACGACTTGTATATTTTTATTGATCAGCAGTTCTCATCGACGATTAGGAACTAATTGGGGATTACGGAACACTTTGTTTTTTTTTTTTTTTTTGACTATTTTTGGGGAACTTGGGTTATTCTGTTGATAACTGCTTGATGGTTGTTGGATTATTGGGAATAAATATTTTTTACGCTATTGGTAAACATTTCTTAGTTTTCTTGTTTTTTTTTTTGCCTTTCTTTCTCTTTTTTGTTCTTTTTTTTTTCTCTCAGAGGATTTCCCATTTGTCGCCACGAAGTTTTTCTTTTGGAATTTCTGTTAGTGTATGAAGCTGAGATCAGGTCATGTTGTTGGGACTTGGAGTTTTAGGAATCTCAACATGACAGAGGGTGCTGTAGATAGGAAAAAAGTAACTCTCGCAAGTTTATGTCGGTCGCCTCCAGGGTTCAGCCATTTCCAGGGTTGGTTGATGGGGTTCTTCCGAAATTTTTATCAAGGGTGTGTCGAATTACTTGGTCGCCAAGTAAATTGCAGATGGGGTAGAGGCTTTCAATGAAGCAAAAGGGTTCCTCAGTCTAGATAAGGATGATATCAGACAACGTTGTGGGAGTCATCAATTTGGAAATTGCAACACATGGGACGATCTCAAGAAGTTTCTGAGGTCAGCATATGGGACGGCTGAAGCCGGAGATGCAGTTTGAGATTCAAAAGGGTCAGGATTCTTTGGTTAGATTTAGTGCCAGATGCTTTGATGATGCAAGAGATTTTTTCTAAGAAATTAAGAGTGTCTGGTTGGCTAAGGGGTAATAATATTTCTGTGGATGACCTACAGAAATAGCTTCAACTAGCATGGATGCTCAAGGATGTTCCTGATGCCATAGTAGATAGTTTTGATGAAAGGATAGAAAAGGGGTCTGATGAAGCCTTGCTTTTCTTGCAGATTCACAAACACCTCTCGAAATGTCCTGCTGTGGATAGCACTTTCATAAATGGGATGCCGAAGGCTTCCAGAGCTATTCCAATGCACCTACCACAGGGTGATTCTAGTTTCCATTCTATGAGGTTGTGTGCCAAGACAGAAAATAATAGGGGTTCTATGGGTTTAGTGTCACAGGTCTATTCTTTAACTGTAATAGGAAGGATCACACCCAAGAGTTTTGCAAGGTGAGACATTGTGGTGCCTGAGACTTCAGAGCATGATTGACGGTTTTGTCAGGTTCTTAAACAGGATGAATTTAGGAGTGCACCTAAGGGCTCTGGTATTTCTAACAGAAGAACTCCTCGAGGGGGTTTTCCAGGAGTATCGAGGGACCAGCAGAATTTTTGGAAGGCCGAACAACAAAAGGGGAAAAGGTGATGGTGTTTCTTGTGATGTAGGACTTCTGGCCAAGCCTTTAGAGCCGAAGCCAATTGTGAAAGGGTCTACACATGGTGTCGCTGTCTCAGTATTTATGATACTGGTGCATCTGTTAATCTGATGAATTATCATTTATACTGATTGATGTTTTCCGATAGCTGTTTGAGGCCTACTAAAGAGACAGTGTGTGTGATGTTCAGGCAAAAAGGTCGAGTGTTTTTGGGTTGCATGGATGTTTGTTTGTTCTTGGGAAGTAAAGTTTTTATAGAGCTATTTTTGGTTTCACGAGAGGCTCCTTGGGGAATGCATTGTTACTGGGTCACCAAGCGTGCCGGTGAAACAGAATCTCGGTTCATATGGAGGTATGCGGTATAACTGTTGGGGTACCTGGGGTTTTCGTCCTGTACAAAATTGATGAGATTAAATGGGATCATGATAAGGGATCAGGTGTTGATAACGGTTTACGGGTTGGTATTGAATATGTTCCTGAGGGGAAGAAGTGTTATAAAGGTATTTTATCCAAAGTTGTGATTCTGGGCCCAGGTATGGTTGTTCTGGTGAAAGTCCGAGTGAAAGATGTGAAAATGCCCAGACAGGTGTGTGTGGGTGAGGGGTAGGGAGAAACTCAAGGGTGTAGAGAGTACAGTTTCTGTAAACAATGTGTCCAATACAGGGGTTGCCTTGGGAGAGTTACTAAACTGTAACAATTCAGTTTGCAGATATCAAAAGGATAAATATGGGGTAGATTTTGAAGGTTGGGTTGATGACACTAATTCAGTTGCTATTGTAAGGGACAACAATGAATTTCCCAGAGGCAGAACTACAGGCTAGGAGACATGTTTTTAGGGAGGGATCATTTAGCTAATGCTGATTATAAAGAGTATATATAGAGGGGGTGGAAAATGCTTTGGCTGAGTTTGCAGATACTGTCACTCTTAAAGGGGATAAGCTGGGGTTAACTGTGTTAGAAGACAAAGCTCATTTGGAGGATAAGACTAAGCCTAATTTTGTCCCTTCATATAGGATTCCTATTAAGATTAGGGAGCAGGTAGAGCAAGAGGTCAATAAGTGGGAAGAGGAAGGTATAATTAGGCCCAGTTCGTCGCCTCTTAATTTTCCGTTGTTAGCAGTGCCTATGAAGGATGGCTCAGTACATGTGTGTGTGTGGATTTTCGCAAGTTGAAAGATAAGCCAATCCTGGACTGCTATACTGTGGCATGTTTGCCAGATTTGTTTGTAGAAATTGGGGGTAAAAATATTTACTCTTCAATTGATCTGATGCAGGGGTTTTTGCAAGTTCCTCTTAGTGAGGAGAGTCGCAAATATACTGCTTTTTCTTTGCCGAAGGAACATTAGGAGTTTACGCGGATGCTGTTTGATTTGTTGGATAGCCCTATGACTTTTACGAGATTAGTAAATATAGTTTTTAATGGATTGTTAGGAAGTCAGTTTATGTTTATATGGGTGATATCTTGATTGCTTTAGGCTTAGGTTAGCGGGTTTGAAAATTAAATTAGCCAAGTGTGATTTCTTGAAGAAGCAGATAGTATATTTGGGTCACGTTATTTCTGAGAAAATGGATTTTCCTTCTCCTAAAAATAAGAACCAGATTTGTTCTTTCTTGGGTATGGCGGCATTTTTCCCTAGGTTTGTGAAAGGCTGTTCCTCCCTATTGTCTCCTTTGAGAGACGGTTGAGGGATGATGTGAAGTTTGTGTGGGATGAACGGCAACCGTTGGCCTTTCAGAAAATTAAAGAGGCTTTAATGAGTCTCCCAGTGCTGAAGTTTCCAGACTTCGAGCAACCTTTCAAGTTGGTGACAAATGCCAGTCACAAGGGCATAGGAGCTTGCCTTATGCAGAAATTTGAGGGTAAGTTGCATCACACCGCATTCTACAGTAGGAAGTTTAAGACACGAGGGAGTAATGAGATGTCTATGTGCATGATGGACAAGGAGGCGTTCGCGATAGTGTCTAGTTTGGTTCATTTTAAGATGTAATTGTTGGGCAACAAAGTTGAGGTTCTCACAGATCAAAGCCATTGTAGGATCTTTTTAACAAGCCGGATCTTTCTCCTACGAGAGCTACATGGTTTTTGACAATCAGGGATTTTGACGCCAAGCTTAGGTATATAGAAGGTAGACAATGTTGCAGCTGATGCCCTGAGTAGGAGTTTTTATGACTCAGGTGGTTCTCGTGTTTATTATGTATCTGGGGATTGCATGGACTGGGATATTAGTTTAGTGGAGGCTAAACAGAATGAGGCTGAAATTTTGGCCGATGCAAAGGCGTTTCTTAGAGGGGAATTAGTTAGAAAAGGTTATAGGTTACCTTTTGCGGGTCTAGAGTTAGAGGGTAATTTGTTAGTTAGGAAAATTAAATATAAGCTGAGGAGTAGTAAGGATAAAGGAGATACAACACAGATAGTTGTCCCAAAGAGCCTAGTACATACGGTTTTGGATATTGTTCATTGTAGGTTTGGTAGTCCACATTTGGGTATTGAGAAGACGTATCACAATGTACAGGGGAAGTTATTTTGGAAGATCATGCTCGCATCAGTGGAGGATTTTGTGAGGGGATGTTCAGTTTGCAATGCATGCGAGCCAGCGAGGGTTACTTCGCATAAATTGGGTTCGTTTCCTATCCCCAGTAGGCCTTTTCAACGTGTCCATATGGACATACTTTCCAATTTCTGTGAGTCTGGTTATGGGCACAAACATTTGTTGGTTATTGTGGAAAAATTAACTAGGTTTGTAGAGATTTTCCCTTAGAAGCATAAGACAGCAGTTGCATTTATCAAGGGGCATATTTGTTGTTATGGGGTTCCTGAGATACTTATCACAGATAATGGGAGAGAATTTGTGAATAAGACGTTAGAGTGTCTTGCAAAGGTTATGGGAATTCAGAAAGTAGCTATTATTCTGTACAGACCAGAGACCAATGGGTTATGTGAACGGGCCAATAGGAAGGTAATTGAGGCTCTCAGAATCACTGTAGGGGGTAATGATGTGAATTGGGATCAGTATATCGCAAAGGTTCTGCACAGCATTAATACTATGGTTAACGATACTATTGAGCGATGCCTCCCGCTGAGGAGTTCTTTGGTTATCCAGCACAAGATGCATTTGATTTGTTATCTATTCCGTCTCTCTGTGATGAACAGTTAGATCGTTGGTCTCTACTGCTAAGGAGAGATATGCGTGCCTTGCTAGGAATCTTGAGTTGAAGATGCAGGAAATGGTTGATAGGAGCAATTCAAAGCCAGATAATGTTAAGGTTGCTGTTGGTGACAGTTTTGAAGATGTCAGGAATCAGTGAATTATAAATTAGGACCTAAGCTTGAGGGTCCATTTCCGGTTGTGGAAAGAAAGAAAGGGAATAGGTTTGTTGTTCGTGATGAAAAAATGGGATTGTCCAGATTGACACATATATCTAAGACCAAGAAGACAGCTTATGGGGAATTTATGAGTTAATTTCTTTTTGCTTCTCTTCCTTTTTTTATGTACTTTTATTCTTTTTATTTTCATTTGCGGGCTTCCCAGAAACGTAATTTGGGGGTTTTGAACATGGGAGGACGCTTGTCTGTAGAGTTTTATGGATTTTGGTTGTCTGATTTTATACTGTTTTGTTGTTTTCTTTTCTGCGCAAGTGCGGCAGTTTGGCGTAATTCGTTGTTGGAATTTTGGCAAGGATGTTACATGAGGTGCAAGGATACCGTAAAGTTTTGTGGGTTCTGTGGTTAGGGTTGTTGTCGTATTTTTTTGTTTGGTTTTGGGGTCTGGTTATTTGTAGGTATCTTTTCTTTGTTTTTTGGATGCTGAAGTTTTGTTTCCTCGTAGCTTTATGGGTGGCTGTCTATGCCAAAACAAAAAGGGTGCTATGGTTAGTTTCTTTCATAAGGGGTGTTATGGTCTTATATATGGTTTTGTGACTTTATGAGATTACATTTTGCAGATGTGTTTTTGGTTTTATGATCTTTTGAGGTGCTAGAGCTGTTTTAATGCTTTTATGGTTATGTAATATATATATATTTTTAGTAAAGGTGGTTTTTTGTAATTATAGGGACGTTAGCTGGGGTGTCAGTTGCAAGCATAGTGAAGGTTGAACAAGTGGCGGCAGATTTAGCTATACAGGGTAAATCTTTGACGGTATTAGGAGACAGTGAAAATAAATTGCATGAGGGTTTTGAGAAATTGAGAACATCTTTGACTGGGCTACTGGTTACTGTTGATGGTGTTCAGGAGACTTTGATGTTTCAGTTTTTTTCCCTCTTGTCAAACCACCTTACTTAATGTTGAGAAAGAAGCAGTCTTTATTAACGGTAATTAAAACTCAGGTTCAAGCAGTTATAGCTGCTTCTAAGGGGCGTATTTTTGGGGATATTTTACCATTGGGGCTCTGGAATCTACTTTGAAAAATGCAGCATATCTTTATGGTTCACAAAAAATTTTCACTGGGGATAATTTGTATCGTTATTAAGGGATTTTGAAAGTACGCTTGTCTGGTAGAGGGTTGCTTGTGGAGGTTCCTCTTGTGATATGAAATCGTTTCACAGTTTTATTATCCAGCCTTTTCCTAGTAGTTTTGAAGGTTTTATGGTGACATGAGATGGAATAGAGACTATGTATATTCTGGGTGATCAGTATCAGTCCTCTGCTATTAATTATAAGTCAGGGTGTACTTTAGTTCACGACAGATATGTTTGTGGCAGTAGGATTTTTGCCCTTGGGAACGTCGACTTTTTAGGATGTGGATGTTAACTGTCAATTGTTCATAATCAGACACCTTCAGACTGTGACTTTACAACATTCCTGCTGAGTATCAAGTGGCCTCTGCGAAGACTCTCACGGCAGTTTTTGTATAAGGTGCCAAATCTCCACCCGATGTCATAATATATCGGATGCCATTTGGCTGAAAGGATCCCGCCTCTTCCATGAGTCTTGTCGGATTGTCACACCAAATATTCCAAGTGCTCAACAGGATGGTGTACAACTCGAGCACTCGTATCTTCATGCGTCACCTTCATGGGGAACACGCTGTTATCCCTGATGCCTTCTCCTGGGAGACCAAAAAACACGATTCCTCCAGTTCCCCCACTGCCTGAAGATGACTTCTTTCTTCCAGAGCACTACATTCTCTCATCGATTTTGCTGTTGATTGCGGTCTTAGTCGTCATGCTGCGTGCAGTGTTGGGGGGCCAAATGCGCCAAGAAACATTGTGCAAATAAACACTGGGCCAAAGAGAAGCCAACGCCATGTGTTGCTCTTCAGCTGGCGCATGAGTCGGGGGAATAGAACCCGGTGCTTCTCTCTTACTGAGGGTAGCGCAATTGGTGGCCGAGCTACTAGAAAAACATTTGAAACGATTATGTTAGATATTTCGTTTTTTTTAGCTAAGCATTTTTCTTGGAGATATTCTGGGCAAAGGTAAAAGGAAAAAGTGCCTACATATTAAGCAAGTCAGTGCTGACGGAGGCCTGGAGTCAGTCTGGCTTCCCAGGGAGACAAAGGGCATCGTGCCCTGGGTGGTGCTCTGGCCATGAAGTATGTTCCGATAGCCGGAAGTCATCAAGTTCGTCAGAGCATTCGTTCGCGAGTTCGCTTTCATGGGTGTGTCATAGAAAGTGTGAGTGATCCAATCTGCATACAAGTTAGGCATTTCATGATGAGATTCCCTTGTGCTCAGACCCGTTTTCCTGGAAGACTCTGTATACTGTCTGTGAGGTGAGCTGAAACTTTATTTGCAAAAAACCTGAATGGGTTTTAATAACTTTAACATGTATTGATTCTTTGCACTGATTACCATGCTTTGAATATTTTTTTTTTTTTTTCATTTATTTTTATCCGCTATGTCTCTCTGATTTTTATTCATTTTTCTGAATTTTGATTTTACCATGTTTAATTATGTGCATTTCTTTTGGGGTTGGTAACGTGGGGAAATATCCCACATTTATTTTTCTCTGTACTATATTTTTAAAAGTATTGTTTTTCCTCTGTTTTCCTCAGACGTGACTTGGGTAACGAGGAGAGAGGTAAAGATAAATGGAGGAGAATATGAATTATTACATCATGACTTACTACGGTCTGTTTGACTTATTTTGACTCTTTTCTTGTAGAGCCTCAAATGGTGGACGTTGATAGCACTGTTATACTTTTTACTTGATTAAATGTGGGTTAACAATTCTGGGATGTTTGTGATATTCCATCGGAGTTTCATTCCTATTTTTTCATATTTTAATTCAAACTATTTTTATGTTAGACTACTGAATAAAAATGAGCTGTCTCAAGGGCATTTTTGTTTGACATGTTTTTGCTGTGCATTGATGTACTTCCTTTAATGTGGAGGTCAGTTAACGAGAGAGAGAGAGAAGAGAGAGAGAGAGAGAGAGATTGGAGAGAGAGACGATTAGAACTAATTGAGGATTAGGAACACTTTGTTTTTTTTTTTTGAGGATGATAACTGTTGATCGAAAGAGAGAGAGAGAAAACATGCTTAC
>NC_089754.1:11765302-11797802 GCF_040412425.1 Macrobrachium rosenbergii
TTTTAATCTTAGGCTTTTTCAAAAGAAATATATTCCTAAGTTTTCCTGAAGGAGCTCTACAAGATGATATACGCACAAACTCGTCATTAGGTTTTGACACAGAGGCTTTATGCACTCTTAGAGGGGAAGGTTTAGGGTCTTCTTACGGTATATCAAAACAATAAATATAAAATTCTTCCCAAGACAAGAGGGCAACATCGTTTCTATGTTATTTTGGACAAAGGAAGAAAACCAAGTATTCGACTTTATGAAGGAACTGCGAAGAATGATTATGCAGATTTAGGAAAAAAATAGGTAAAAAGAACCACAGCAATAAAACAGATGAAAAATACAGAATGAATAAATAGGAGATATATATACATATATATGTAACTGTAGTAACCGCAGTGCCCTCCTAACTTCTCGATTTCTTCACACTTTTTTGGATACGTTTGTCTCTACAAACCTAAGATCCAAATGGAAGAAATCTGAAGGAATTCTGACGTCTATAGGAGGATTCGAACCTGCATACCGGGTATCAGAAAGAGGTCACGTTACCAACCTGACTACGAGAAAGAAGTAATTTGCGAATCGCAAAAAAGTCTGGGGAATTATCCGATTCTTTCTTATCTCTGTTGAATCGAAGAAATATGGGAAAATTTAGTCTTTTAATCTTCCAATGGTGGAGAAGAGTGCAAAGTTCAGCTCAGCAATTAATGTCATACAACCTGTCAATCAAAAAACTGGGGCAATAGAATAGAAAAACGTGGCAACAAAGATCCTAGATTCTTCTCTCTCTCTGTATATATATGTGTGTATGTATACATATATGTACATGTATATACACACACACACACACACACACACACACATATATATATATATATATATATATATATATATATATATATATATATATATATATATATATATATATATAATTTGATTTCTTATAGAAAGGACCAATTTGGACACGTCCTTAACTCCTTTGCACTGCTGTGCTCCAAAGAAATGTATTATATACCTGGTGCTCAATCGACTATCGATGGTAAAGAGAGAGAGAGAGAGAGAGAGATCTCAGTTACCATGTCTTTCTCTTCTAATACCCCAGTTTCATAACTGACAAATGAACAATTAGTGTTCTATGAAAAATATACTCTACCATTAAATTATAATGTTATATAGAACAATAATATAAAAGAGTTCCACGCATAAAACAGTGGAAAACAGTCAAGGAAACACTAAACTTGTCAAAAAGACAAACCCTACATGACTTTATTTCATTAACCAACGAATTCTTAATACTATCGAGATTAATACTGGGAATCTCAAAATGATCACTAGAAATATTTCTGATATAAAATATTTTGCACGGGATTTTTTACCTTTAAATTCAAAATTGTTACCAATTCTATCTATTGGCAAAATAATACTTTGATATCTCCTTAATTTTATTACAAAACTGGATATGACGTTCACAGATATTTGGGGTAGCGTGTAGTCCTCCATTCAGTAAATTGCCCAATATGATTAATAAGCCTAAAGGAGATTAAATATATCCTCATTTACCTTATTTTACTAATATTGATGACTACAATTCCTAACTAGGTTTGATGTAAGTGTCTCTTACGGATAATCTGATATATTCATTAGGAAGCAACTAGTTACTGAAACGTTCGTTCACGTTAAGTAATTTTTGGAGATGGGTTAATTAGAGAGAGAGAGAGAGAGAGAGAGAGAGAGAGAGAGAGAGAGAGAGAGAGAGAGAGAGAGAGAGAGAGACGTTTGCTTCATATTCTACCAGTCTAGGGTTACATGATGACAAGATCCACAGCCTCTCACCCAAACCATTCAACTTCATAATCGTCTCATCTACCGCAATTTGAGCACCTAACGTACATTGTATTACTGACCTTTATCCTCCATCTACCATCGGTAACAAACTGCTGAACACTTTACCTGAAAAGAAAAGAAAAAACTTAGACCCACCATTTGATGTATCGTAAACTGTTCTTAACACACATTTAGATATTCCCACTTTTCGAGTCTTGTAATTCTTAGCTTCTACTTTCATCCTTTCGGTCACATTCAGAAACCAAACTTCACTTCCGTATAAAAAAGGTGATTCCTCAATTTTTTCATGTATTTTACTTTTGTTAATCTCAAAAAACTTTGATAACAAACAATCTGTTCCCAACAGATATCACTGAAAGTTGTATACCATCATCACTTATTGCGAAAGTCAGCTGTGAAAATGAGGTTATAAATGTAAAACAACGAGTGAATGGTCTCACGTTTACGTGAGGTATTGTCATGGTCTTTTTGATGAAAGACGATCATCTCACAAATACCAGATTAAAACCTTCATTTATGAATAATAAATATACGCTACAATGCTTTTACGTCAGTAGTTTTACATAACAAAATATCTTGCACGAAGTAAAAGAGAGTAATATCATGAAAAGATGCCGCGTCCATATCCATTCCAGTCGTATCATCGCTACACGAAGTAATTCCAGGCAAGTCACAGATTTTAACATTAAGCTTTTGAAGTCGGAATTGGAATTCAAAAGGGATATGTGTAGAAACAGGATCTGTCCATTTTGAAATATGAGATTCTGGATTTAGGCTGAGGTCTGACGTGAACGCAGCTCCGAAGCTGAGGCTGTTCATGGTGTAAATTCACGTGGATAAAGTGTTGCAACAGAGCTGTAACTTGGGTGAATATTATATAACTCCATCCTATGCTATATTCACACGTACACATTTATATATATATATATATATATATATATATATATATATATATATATATATATATATATATATATATATATATATATATATAATATCATATTTATATATATATATATATAACTATATATATATATATATATATATATATATATATATATATACATACACACAATCTAATGGTCACTGTTTCACTAGATACGGGTATAACTGTAGTAACCACAATGCTCCTCTTGGGTTCTCTGAATTCTTCATGTGTTTCAAAAAATTGGAGAATTCCTAAAGCTAAATATATTATGTTCAATATATATATATATATATATATATATATATATATATATATATATATATACATAATAATACATATATAATTTAAATGGATGTATGTATGTACGTGTGTGTGTGTGTGTGTGTATGTTCCAGCATAACTCTGAAATGCATTGACCAATTTCAACAAAACTTGGTATACATATGACTTACTATCTCGAAAAGAAAACTGTAGCGGTAAGACTTCACTAGGACCAAAGGGCACCAAAGGGGGGGGAGGGCTTCCATGAAACAGGACTGGTTATTCCCGCAGACTTAGTAACTTTACGAACTTTATCATTCCTAATTTCGGGATACATGTGACTTATAGTCCCAGGGAAATAGGTAAAAAGAGGTGGTTTAGTAAAACTAATTGCTATAGTTACAGAGTTGATCTTTTAGAATGAAGATTTTACTTTATTTTGTCATATTTGTTTTTCTTTAGATGCTAATATTTTGCACAAGAGACGCTAAAAAGAAAATATACCCAATTTCAAGTCCATGCAAAATAGATGAAAATAGTGGGTTCTTCAAACAAATTACAATAGTTTGTTTTATTGCACGAATGTGCTAAATAAGACCTTTATGATCACCAAAGTAAAAAAAAATTATAAATTCTACCATCTTAAATTTGTGCAATTCAATATTCAAAATGGCGGCCGTTTTCATTGTCTGACCTGGAATCTCCTAAAAATTCACTTTTTTTAATATTTGAATATATTGATTGCATATTAACAGGAACATATTTAGAATTAATTCATTTCCGGCATGGAATCTGATCCTCAACACCTGCAGTAACCTGGTTCAAATGCAACAGCACTTAATATTTAGAAAAAAAGATTATCTTGAAAACTGACTTAGGGATTACATTGGTTGTAATATATACAAGATAACTTAAAATGACAAAAAGCAACTGATTTTTCAGGTTCTTGAGCTGGTAGAAATATAACAGAAAAAATAAAAACTACAATCTTTCTGGCTCAAAGTACATACACGAACTAAATTAGTCATGTTCAGTGTCTTCATCTATTAATAAGTTAACATAAGCTAGCTTGATACTCCTCACAAACATCTGTACAGTATAGCCTATGCTTTTTACATGAACAGTGCTGAGTGTCACAAAAGCCTTTGCATTTGCATCTGATTACTTTTAGTAAGGCATCAGGAGCAGGGCTGTTATCCATCGTGAGAGGAATCAAGTTTTTTCCATTTCTCTTCCAACCCCAATCATCAGGTTTAATATCAATATTTCCTAGCCAGATTTGTGTTTGATAATAAACACGAAATGAGTGATATTTAGCTGCACCACTACTTGGCGGCAGGTCTTTAACATCAACACTTCTCAAACTCCTGATGACTTTGCCCTGGAACTTTTTCTTTCTCAGTTCATCAAGAGATGCACAATCCGTGCTAGAACTGAAGACCTGAATGATTGCTCTTTCCCTCTGCCTTTTTGATTTCCTCATGAGTAGATTTGTCAGACAGGAATGGCACTGCATACTCGAAGAGGACACTTTGTTTTTTCAATACAACTCCCTTTCCTGTGGTATTTAATCTTGACGCGGTATCACATCCACACAGAGCATGCATAAATGGCAAACACCGAATTGTGAACTAATTTCTCCAATGTTCCAAATGGGGTGTTTCATATTGGATTTCTGTGATACCATGAACAGGGGCTGATTGTTAGGCTGCATGTGATGACAGGGGAGAACCAATATGTCAGTATCCTCTGCTATGACATATATTACCTTGTTAACTGCCATGTTAACTGCCTCCTGCACTATTAGATGATTTGCACTTACCTCTGCATGCTTTGTAGATACCCCCTGCTCCTTTAGAGTTTCAGACAGGAAGTCAATAAAACCCTGTTTGTTTTTGTGATTTGCTAAAAACGACTCCTTATTTCCAAAGGTAAAGACTTAAAAAGGTGCCAGATGAACATCTGGGGCAACAGTTACGCCCCTAACACGTTTTTGATGTGTCACGCATTTTGTTGGTGCACTATTGCTGTACCATCAAAAACAACAATAGGATTGTTGTTTTTCTTGGCAAGAGTAACATACTTGGATGCAATATCTTCATATGTTTCTCCTGTGGTCCATTTGATGCGTTGGATCAAAGATCACACATTCATGAATTTATTAAACTGAACAAAATAAACTGTTACATTAATTGCATATTATTAGTAAGTAAACAATTACTATACTAATTATATTTCAATTTCTGAATAATTTGGTGTACATAATTCTCTTTGATTAGGGTATCTTTGGGTGGATTATGTGAATGAAAATCAGAGGTCTGAGTCCTGACTTTGGAAATGTAAGGATTGCCCTTTGACCCAGGAGTACATAGGGCTCAAGGGTTAAATCTGATGCCAAATATGAATTCCTTGAGATCGCGGTTCTATTAGAAATCAATAAATTTATGTTAAAATGGATATTTGAGGACATACTTTATCTCAAACAATGAGAACGTCCGCCATTTTTAATGTGGAATTGTGTAAATTAAAGATAGTCGAATGTGTTCAGTTTTTTTTACTATGGTGCTCCTAAAGGTCTAAATATCACATTCATGCAACAGAACAAACTATTGCAATTTGTTTGACCGAGCACACTATTTTCATCTATTTTTATATAGACTTAAAATTGGGTCTCTTTCCTTTTTCGTGTTTCTTGTGCATAATATTAGCATGTAAAGGAAAACAAATATGCCAAATTAAAGTAAAACCTTCACTGTAAAAGTCCGATTCTATAACATTTTACTGTGAAATTAGTATAGGAGATACTGAATGGAAATGTGCGACCAAAGTAAATTTTTTCATGTGTTTTAAAAAATCTGTATTTCAATTTCGGGCTTGTTTGCGGAAAAAGTCTCAGTTTTAGAGAAAACCCTTATTGAAACAAACTTGTATCGAGTTTAATTTCCTGTTTTTTTTAATCTCTATACCTCTTACCCGTAAGATGCACTGTTTTGGAGTAAAACGGGAGAATATGGAAAAATGTACCCTCCGAAAAGGTTAAATGTGTGAATTACACAATTTCCAAATGGCCGAATTTGTCCCATTTTTTATATCGTGTTCCTAAGGGTCCATATGATAATATGTTCATGCAATAAAACAAACTATCGCAATTTGTTTTATTTAAAATGCTATTTCCCATGGAATATTACTATCTGGAAGGGAATACCGTGAGGGCAAGACATCAATGGGCCACCGCTACCAGAGAATCTTAGAAAAGTAAGATGATTGATGCTGTTCTTAAAACAGATACAGTAAGTGATTACGACCCTCTGGTAGCGGTGGCCCATTGCCCATCCTGGGTCAGCAAATTTTTCTTTCTCCCTCGTCGACTCCTCTCACTGAATCTACCCCCAAAACAAAAGGCCTACTGGAATTAAACACTGCTTTATTTGCAAATTTAACGAAAGTAATTCAGAGAAAGCTACGACCATGAAATGGAGTGAATTCCATCCCCTATAAATGGAAATCATCACTAGAGGAAATTCTGATTCACAAATATTCAGATTAATGATTCTAGCCCAACCAATACTAGTGACTAACACCCTGGTCACCAAACAAACCCAAAAGGTCATAATCATTCTAGACCAAAATAAATGTTATAGAGTAAGTTAAATAAACACCACTTCCAAAATATGCGCCCTCACAACAACTATGGGTATCATTCACCCCTTCACCAATTTTCCCCCCTTTCCCTATACGGGTAAGCCCTTAATACTTCCTCTATGTTCAAAGTGACTGCCAAAGATCCTTATCCCTAGGTGCAGCCTTCGAAGATGCAAATCCTTGCTGGAAGCGGACAACCAGCAAAGGAGGAAAAAGAGAAAGGGCCCGCCCCACAGCCGCTGAAGATGTGGCCAGCTGCCATGACACCTGGGGAGGTGACCCACGTGTGTGACCCTTAGAAAACGGAACAGGCATTGACCACAACGCCACTTACAAGGATGCCCGGGCGTAATCCTCCAAGGCTTTATAAGGGCCATGGACAAGCAGTGTGAGCCGAGTTCGATCTGAGGAGCGACTGAGAAGCACCCAGAACTTAACTGAAGACACTTGCCCTCCTTTCCCTCTTGCCTGTCCCTTGTACTCCCTCCACGCGCTCGTCCTTGAGCCAGTACATTTTGTAAGTGGCATCCCCTACATTTTACTCCCTCCACCGCCGACGCCCTACTGGACGAGGACACCGTCATCCTGGAGAAGTGATGTACAGAAATAAGGTTTCTTTTAGTCAGTCACAATCCTGTAATTCCTTTGCCTAATTTATTTTCAGTTTCATTGTGCGAGTACCTTCAATATCTTTGTGTTGCAGTGTTAAGTGTTAACGTAATTGTGCATTTAGTGATTGTAACCGAATTGCTTGACAACATCCGTACATTCCCTCAGCTCCCTTTTAGTGAGTTATTGTTTCATGCAAGTAACCTTCTTGCATCTCACTGCAGATCGGCTTTGGCTGTGGAACCATCTCTTCGGCTCTATCCCACGTGCAGTGGTCTTATGCCACCCCTCTACTCTACCCCTCTGCGATGTTCCTTCTGTGAAGACATCGTCAGTGTAGAATATTTATCCTGCGTAGGATCCATTCATTTAGCAGGACTTTGTTATTACCTGCCCCGTAATTCCTCATTCTTCTGATCTACGTGTGTTATGTGTAAATATAATCAATAAAGAGAACCCCTTTGTGTTTTCCTACTCTTTCCTCGCATGAAGGACCTATGCCTGATTGTCCCTTTTGATTGAATCTTCTACGGATCTGCCTTAAGCAGTCAAATTTTTAGCGAAAACATGGTAGTTTTCTTGATAATGTAAGGAACTCCCTGTGATCATCCGTTGCAGCTCAGAATCCCAGTAAGTATCTAAGGTGGAGACAGCAATATAGAAAGATTAAAACCAGTACTTGTGCATGAAACATCATTTATTCTCGTTGTTACTGCGGGAAGGTTTAATTGCAAAGTGTAAAGGCGTTCCATTATAGGCAGCCCCATGGGAGCCACTCGAATATGTATCATAGTAACCCGTCAAGAAAAGGTATTTTGTAGTTTGCCAAAAGCGCTTTATTAATTAGCCACACTGGTCTGTCTTTAAAAATATTGTTCACCTGCATCTTACAGTTCAAACCTATCTAACTCCATCAACTCAGAATGCTCTAGGTATCCAGATTCTACTTCCCAAATTTTGTGAAGAAAATTGTATCATTTTCGTCAACTATTTCTCTCCCCTTTTGTCTATAGCACGAAAAAACAAAAACGACTAAATGCGAAGATGCATTTCTCTACCCCTGCGATCTCATCGTTCCTTACTCTTTCACCCCTTTCGACCCCACATAAATTCAGAGTAAAATTTACCTGAATGTCGTTATTTCATCTTTCTTTCATATTTAGTAATGGACGTTCATTTCCATTCAGGAGAATCGGCTCTGAAATTGCTTCTCGAATTCCAATTTATGTCTTCCGATTCCCAGTTCTATTACACAGGTATTTTGCAGTCTACGTTAAGTTTTTTGTCAAATGCACCCTGATTCTCGTTAGTGGTAATACACTAAGTTTATCTCTTAATTAAATTAGTGAACTATCGCTTAATTTTAACAATTGATGCTGATGGTCCCTATTTCTTATTCTTTGATTTCATTTGCGTTTATGTGCACTTATAAATTTCTCCTTCTAAAAAACAATTTCAGCTTACTTTCTGACTACCTTCCGCTTCTCTTCTCTATTATGAATTAAATCCTCATCATCCTTAGACAGCGATATAATATTTCACAAAAAACACCCCTTTACTTAAAATCACAGGACTCTATCAACGTCTTCGGCATTTTTCTCAGGCTACGTAATTACCTCTTCCTTGTATATTACAAATGCCGACTGAGAAACCATTGTTTGAAAACTTGCTTTATTGCAGACTAATTTCTCTTTCATCTGTACCGTCTCCAGCGTTTTTCCATTTTCATCATAGGAGCATATAATCGCTGTTCAGGTACCTCTCTCTCTCTCTCTCTCTCTCTCTCTCTCTCTCTCTCTCTCTCTCTCTCTCTCTCTCTCTCTCTCTGTGATGTGACATTCTCTCGGTGAGACGTAATCATTCATGGTCTGGATAATCTACCCGATAATACGCGTCTTACATACAATTAGCGAATGAAATATAGCTAAAAGTGTTCGTGAACTATCGGTGATTAGCTTAATATCTGATTAGAGTGATAAACCGTCTAATAAGTTGTTTACGAGTGAATTAATAAATTCTGAAAATCATGGAGGAGTCAACCAATAGTGGCAAAAAGATGGAGAAATCTTGCATGCATAGGAGATATTCATTATGATGAATTGGCAGGAAGGAACTTGGTTTTGCTGATCGTGGAGATAAATTGCAGCATCGACCAAAAGATGTGAAATCATTCACAGACATATTGAAAGGATACGATCCTTCAAACTGGAGCAAATCTGTAGAAAATATAATGAAAATAATAGAAGGGATACCAATGAAAGTTCAAGTTATCAAAGACTTATAAAGAAAATCTACAAAAATCAACACATTCCATCAAAGAAAATAAGTACAGTGGAATTAGTAAATATATTGATTGATGCAATAGCAAACGGATGCCTAAAGCATGTAAACTATGTAGAGTGTGGTATAGCATTGTAAATCCACAAAACCTGATTAGGAAATGCTATGCTTGCCACGTGCACACACACCCTTCATGTGCTGAAGTTGAGCAAAATAGAAATAAGGACACAAAAATATTTTGCTCAACATGTCTAGTATGGATAGACAAGGTCATTAAATCAAGACTTAATGTACAGATTGTGGAGGATGAAGAAGATGAAGAGGATGAAGAAGAGGAAGAAGAGGAAAATAGAAAAGAAAAAATAAGACTGAAGAGAGGGAAAAGATTAATGAAAACAAAGAACAGGATAATAGTATGGATGCAGAGAAACTCATAGATTCTACATTTGAGGCAATACAGCAACATACTTATGAAGAAATAAATTATGACATGATAAATCAAAATAAAATCCCAAAGAGGTTGTACCGGATCTCCATACTGATGGGAAAGAACAAGAAAAAAAAAAAAGAAAGACACAGTATGCACCCTTTTGAAAAAGAGGGAATTGCAGGTTTGGTGAAAGATGTTATTACAAACATCCCAAGATATGTCACAATTATGAGATATATGGCAAATGTGCATATCTAGATGGCTATGAAGAGGAATGCAGTGATCTACATCCAAAAATATGTAGAAAATGAAAGAAGGAAATGGATGTAGGTTTAATAAAAATGTAGGTACATGCATCCTGTAGCCATGAAAACCAAAATCAAAATCAAATACATATAAAAATCAAGGTAAAATGAAACAAATAAAGAAAAGAACAAAGATCATGTGATGAAGGCAAAAAACAAGCCAACAACACATTATGAAATGTCAGCACCACGATATGAGCCATCCGCACTAGATATAGCACAAGGAACAAGCAATGTATCTATGATGCTAAGGGATGGTGCAGATATGGAGATAAGTGCAGGTTTATGCACAAAGTGAATAAATATGAAGCTGGAAGAAGAAATATAATGGAAAAGTTGGATTTTTAATGTACGAATTTCTGGAAATGAAAAAAAGATCAACATATCAGAACAGGAAAGAGACATGGGAAAATCCTTATTATTACCCATATTAGATAATGGAGATAATACGCAAACCATCATAGTGATGAACGCGCAGGGTTTTAGTTTCGAGTAACTCAAAAGAAAGATAGAGTTCTTAGAAGAACTAACCCAAAATGAAAAATAGAAATATTGAATATAAGTGAAACCTGGTATTCCCAAGAGACTGGTAATGATGACCAGATAAAGGTTTCCAAACTTATAGATCAGATAGAAAAAATAGAAATCAAGGGGAACCGCGATATATGGGAGAGATGCCAATCAAGGAAAAATCTGTGAGAAATATAGTAACACAGAATGTGAATTAATAGCAGTAGAATTTGAATCTGAAAAATTAGTGAACATTGTAATATATAGACCCCTAATACTAAAGAGTTTGACATAATAATTGAAAAATTGGATGAAATATGTAGAAATCACAAGGACTGGACTATACTCCTAACCGGAGACTTTAACTTTCCTTTTGTAGAATGGAAAGAACGAATAGGAGACTGTGGTTGTATTTATACATATAAAAAGAGAGCAATAGTAGTGCAGAAGATAAGAGGCAATTTGAAAAGCTATTAGATATGCTACTAGAACATAACATTCAGCAAATAAAATCACCTACCAACAAGAAAGGATAATATTTTAGATCTAGTATTTGTGAATGAGGTGAACTATGTTAAAGAAATAATAGTATATAACACGAGTATTTCGGACCATAATGTCATAGAATTAACAGTCCGTTCCAGAACATATGAAAACAGAGAAAAGCAAAAAACGAAAAAATGGGAAGGATATGGAAAATACAATTTCTATAGTAAGAATATAAATTGGTCAAAAATAAATGAAGAATTAAACAAAGAATGGGAAAAATATATTTGTAAGTGATGATATACAGGTAAATACCGATATATTATATAAAATATTAGAAATAGTGGAAAAATATATACCGAAGAAAAAGTAATCATCAGTCACGAATTCCAAGAGACAGAAGGATCTTGTTCCAGAAAAATTAGAAAGTGGAAAAAGCTCTTGCAAAAGAAAAGAATGCATGGAAAGTGATGGAACTAAAAAGTAAGATAGAAAATGCAGAACAAAAAGATTATACAATCAAAAGAAAATGAAAAAGAGGAACCTAGAAGAAATGACACTACAAAAATATCAAGCAAAACCCTAAAATTTTTTTATTCATATGCAAAAAGATGAATAAAATAAGAGTAGAAATAGGCCCTCTAAGAATTGAAGGGCGATTAACGAATGAAAAAAGGAAATATGTAACATATTAGAAGAGAAAGATATAAGAGTGAATTTACCTAGAATTGAAAATGAAGATAATGATACAGAAATAAGAGATGAAAATACTGAATACTTATCAGATATAGATATTACAAAGCCGATATTGTGCAGGCTATTAATGAAATAAAAATGGATCAGCAGCAGGACCAGATGGAGTACCTGTCATATTGTTAAAGAAAGTGGTTCATTCAATCATAAAGCCGCTAGCAATATTATTAAGACAAAGTATAGATACAGGCAAGATTTATGATGAGCATAAATTAGCATATATTACTCCTACTTTCAAAAGTGGTTCAAGACTAGAGGCAAGTAATTATAGGCCTGTGAGTCTGACATCTCATATTATGAAAGTATATGAAAGGTAATAAAAAAATATAATGAAACATTTAATGAAAAATAGATTGTTCAATATAGGACAACATGGTTTTGTACCGGAAAAAGTACACAAACCCAACTGTTATTCCACCATGAAAACATATATAAAAAATATGATAAATGAAAAAGATACAGATGTGGTTTACCTAGACTTTGCAAAAGCTTTTGACAAGGTAGATCATAATATATTAGCGAAAAAAATTAGAAAACATAACATTGTTGACAAAGTAGGAAGATGGATAAAAAGAATTTTTGCAAAACAGAAAACAGATAGTGATTGCAAACGATGAGAAATCGGATGAAGCTACGGTAATATCCGGTGTACCACAGGGTACAGTGTTAGCTGCATTGCTGTTTGTGATTATGATTGCAGACATAGACAGTAATGTTAAGGACTCAGTAGTAAGAAGTTTTGCAGATGACACAAGAATAAGTAGAGAAATTGCTTGTGATGAAGATAGGAACTCGCTACAAAGAGACCTAAATAAAATATATAAATGGGCAGAGATAAATAGGATGGTATTTAACTCTGATAAATTTGAATCAATGAACTATGGTGATAAAGTAGGAATGCTATATGCATATAAAGGACCTAATAATGAGACAATCACAAACAAGGAAGCAGTTAAAGACCTTGGTGTGATGTTGAATAGGAATATGTTATGCAATGATCAAATAGCAATTCTATTGGCAAAATGCAAAGCAAAAATGGGAATGTTGTTCCGGCACTTCAAAACAAGAAAAGCTGAACACATGATTATGCTTTATAAAACGTCACGTACGTAGTCCACTTGAATATTGCAATATAATATGGTACCCACACTACAAAAGGATATTGCACAAATAGAAAGTGTACAAAGGTCATTTACAGCTAGAATAGAAGAAGTTAAGGACCTTGACTACTGGGAAAGACTACAATTCTTAAATTTATATAGTCTTGAAAGGAGAAGAGAACGCTACATGGTAATTCAAGCATGGAAACAGATAGAAGGAATTACCGAAAATATCATGGAACTAAAATTATCAAAAGAGCAAGCAGAGGTAGATTAATAGTGCCAAAAACTATACCAGGAAAATTAAGGAAAGCACACAGGACATTAATCCACCACGCACCAGCATCGATAATGCAGCGTCTATTCAATGCGCTACCAGCTCATCTGAGGAACATAACAGGAGTGAGCGTAGATGTGTTTAAGAATAAGCTCGACAAATATCTAAGATGCATCCCAGACCATCCAAGACTGGAAGATGCAAAATATACCGGAAGATGCGTCAGCAACTCTCTGGTAGACATCAAAGGCCCTCACACTGAGGACCTGGGGCAACTTGAACAGATTGTAAGGTCTGTAAGGTAGTGGTAAGTCTCTCTCTCTCTCTCTCTCTCTCTCTCTCTGCTGAATAACCCTTTTGTCTGTTTATTATACAATTAGCAATTATTTAATAAATTTTTTTGAATATATTATTATATGCTTACATTAACACACGTAATCATGATCATTCCCACTCGTACGACATTAAATAAGTCAGTATTTCTTGATTAGAGATATTGTAATTCTATCCTCCAATTTATGATCTAACTACATCCTACTAGACAAAATGATGTCTGTTTAAAGAACTCATCTCAAATCGCCCATGAAAATGTTTAATTCAACGATCTCTTCAAGAATTAAGAAAGGTCTTTTGAAACTCGGCCCATGTCTGATGTCTGAGTTGAACGAGTTCATTTTTATTGTTGTTGTTTACCCTTTTTCCCTATGGGACATAGTCAATTTCCCTGCCCCTAACTCTCCCTCTCTCCCTTTGACGTTCTTTTCCGTTGGAATAGTTGTCCTTATTCTTTTCCGTGTACTTTACCTCAATTTAGATACATTCTTTCTTCGCAATTTTGTCATTTATTTAAGAACGCACCTGCATATATACAAACTCCTAAAGCACAAAATTGATTTTTGTCTGTTATCATTATTCAGTATGAACGAACAGTGACTTGTAAAACAAACTTCACAGGATAGGATGTGCCAATCAAAAATAACATATGAGAAAGGATAGGAGTGAGTCAACGTTTTATGTACATACATACATACATACATACATACATACATACATACATATATGTGTGTGTGAGTGAGTGAGTGCGCGCGCGCGTTTGTGAGCATGTGTGACTGTGTAGGCGAGCACTTACAGTAGTGGTGCTCGGACCACTAAAATGGCATTTGAGCCTTGTAAATTTACAAAAATCGGTATTAATAATACTTTCAGAAAGGTCGCCCATATTTAAAAAAAATTAATATATAAAAAGAAAATTACTGCAGCTACTGGATCGGGAAAGCGAGTTAAATGGGCTGATCATTTTTGGTGGAAGTGCTGAAGCTTCTAATTTGGCTTCCCTGTTGAAACAGAAGAGGGTCAAATAAATAGGACACATTTTGGAGATATTCCAAATCATAAATATTATTGAATATAAGGGAACAATTACATTGATCAATCTTTTCTAAAGAAGGAGGGTCCCGGGAGGATGCAAAAATCCTAACTGTAGAACAGTATTTTGACAACAGTACAATACGCTACTAGATAACAGTTCCTGCTGACTTCACCATTTTCTTATGCTTTAAGCTAATATTCTTGTACAGACGACAAAAATGCTATCAAGCAATATGTCAAGCCGCTCTGCCAATTTATAAACAAATACAACTCATACAAATTATATCCACCCTTTTGATTGGTTTGTATTATAATTCACCAAAAAAGAAAATAATTTAAAGACTATGTAAGTGTAATACCTTACGAGACTTCTATCATTTCTTAGGAAAACTACGTAAAACAAAAAAGGTGGTACTCATACGAAAGGGATTTTGTTAAAAGCACGGTAACCGACATACTTCACCTGTATGATTTCGTGGTATACTACAGATTTCAACTTGTTTCCTTATCTAAGATAAACATTAAACATAATTTTTCACATCAAGTCTATTCGGAATGGTTTTCTGTAGTTACAAACTCTACAAATTCGGTGCAGATTTACGATAACAGATGAAAGTTTGTACGGAGTTTTTAGATACGGCAATAATAATAATAATAATAATAATAATAATAATAATAATAATAATAATAATAATAATAATAATAATTATTATTATTATTATTAAAACAGTTTAACAGACCACTGAGCTGACTATCACCTCTCAAGGGCTGGCCCGAAGGACTTGGATGAAATAACAAGTCTAGGCTAAGAGCCTAGCACTGGGACCAAATAGGTCATTCGGTATGGTGATGAACGAATTGAATGAATGAAAATGAAATTATAAACTGCACAAAGGCATACGCTCTCACTCACACTCACACAATAAATACATTTATACTCTATGTCGGCTATATACCCACTAAAAAGGTATATTAAAATTTAAAATAAACTAAGTAAAATTTTAAAATGTAGTTGTTTTAAAATTCATTAGACGCTTAAGGGTTTTCGTATTTCTGTTATTTACTTTTTATACTTTATCAGTTAAATCACAGCTCGTCATGAACATTAAAACTGGTATTGCTGAAAATGTACAAGATTCTGACAAAATTTCCTTCAGTTGACTTATATCCCAAAATTTGATAATCACTGCAGTTATATTTTGACATGCACACAATACACGTTTCATCTGTTATCAATACCTCGTAATCTGGGCATTCGGGAGGAGGACCACATGGACTGTTCATTAAGTAATCCATACGTCAAACGAGCATGGCCTATTCGAAGACGCGTCAGAATTACTTGTGTGTGTGTGTCTCTCTCTCTCTCTGATATGATGAACTCCATTTTCCAACACTGGATTTTATCTGTTTTAATTTATTATTTTCACGTTCTTCATTCCACTTATTTTTCCATTTACTTACAATCATTGTTTTTATATATCATATAGTCACTAATAGGGATGTTTACATTTGCTCTTGTCATGTGGACTGAGTCTTTAGCTGCTTTATCAGCCTCTTCATTTCCTTTAATCCCTACAGTACATGGGCAGGGATCCAACATATTTCAATGTTTTTCCCGTTATTATACAATTTATGGAGTGAAAACTTATTTTGTTGTAAAATATTATTTTTTTGATATAGCTTTGAATGGCTTCTATAGCGCTTCTGGAGTCACTGTAAATCACATAATTATTAAATGAGTCCTCTTTAATTATTTTTATGGCTGATGCTACTGCACATAACTCAGCTGTACATAATGAGGCATTATCTGGTAGAGAGAACTGATACGTTTTGTCTGGGGATACTGCAGCATATCCCACTATGTGTTGTGACTTAGATCCGTCGGTTTATATTGCGTAATGTGGACCTTGTCGGATTCTACGCTCTACTGTATGTTGTCTTTGATGTTCTGGGGTACACAACTATTTGATAAATATTTTAAGTGTGTACAAATTCTCATGTTATTCGTTGAAGGAGGAGGTAATTTTACTATTAAAAGTAACTGTATTTATATTTAGCAACTCTAACAATCTTCTAGCTCGAACTGGACAAAGGAGGTGGATGATTAACACATCTCTTAATCCAAATAATTTTTTGGTTGGAGAATCATTTGTCTGAATTCCCAGAGCACTCTTTCATTGTTACTAGCCTCACGGAGAGAGAGAGAGAGAGAGAGAGAGAGAGAGAGAGAGAGAGAGAGAGAGAGGTAGTTCACCACATTCAACTTGTAAAGATGACTTTGTGTGTTCTAAAGCCCTGAACATATTTCTTCTAAAGGCCTCCTCATTATGACCTGGGCCTAATGTTTTCAGTGTTGCGTCTGGATGCTGAGCCATATATTTCGCTTCCATAATCAATGAGAGAGCACTGCTTTATACAGTACAGTAAGCGTATGTTCATCGGTTCCCCAAGTAGTGTTCGGGATAGTTTTTTAATTAGGTTTAATGCTCTTACATTTTGATTTCATGTATGTTATGTGGGCTTTTCAGTTCAGGTAGCATCAAATACTAATCCCAAAATTTTGTTGTTTGGCCAATTGGTAAAGAAATGATTTCTGATTTTTTCTACCTCTATTTCTTTACCTTTTTTCCACTTTTTATTTTTATAAAACATCGCTGCTTGAGTCTTTTGTATAGAAAATTTAAAGCCTACAGATGAGGCTCATTCATCTATTTTTATTATAGTCTAATAATTCGCTCTGCATGTTTTATGCGAGATCTGCTGAATAATATACGGCAAAATCATCCATATGGTGTTACTTTAACCTGATTAGTAGATTATTACTGAAATCATTTATTGCTAAAGTAAAGAGTGTGCCACTAAGGACGCTTCCTTGTGGAACATCATTTTCAAGTGGAAATGTACTGGGCAATACATCATCAATTCTCACTTGAAAAGTACGATTTGTCAGAAAGTTTTGGATAAACCTAGGTGAATGTCCACGATGCTGTTTTTATGTAACGTTTTTAATATTGCATATCTCCATGTAGTATCATATGCCTTTTCAGTGTCAAAAAAGATGGCTATAGTAATTTGTTTTCATTCAAATCCCCTTCGTACGTGGTCTTCCAAGTTAGACAGAGAATCCAGTGTAGATCTGTTACATTGGTACCCAAACTGAGTGTGAGTCAAAAATTTTATTTTCTTGGATGTGCCATGTTAGTCGAGCATTTACCATTTTCTCTGCATTTGCATAAAACAACTTGTTAAAGAAATTGGTCTGTAATCATTTACAGTACTGGGATCTTTTCCTAGGTTTGGGGATAAGAATAATTATAGCACGCCATTCATCAGGAAATAAATTTTGAAGCCATAAGGGGTTATAAAACTCTAATAAGGTGCTAAATGCCAGATCATTTCAAAACAAATATTGTCGCCTCCAGGGGTAGATTTATTGCTGTTCAACAGAGCAAACTCCAAATCTTCCATATTAAATTCCTATTTATAATATATCTTCATTTTTTCAAATTTATTGTTATTAATTTATACTATTTTTCTGTGCAGGAAAGCTCATCTAAATTTTGTCTTTCTTTGCTAAATTTGTCCTTTATTACATTACTTATTTCTTTTGGATCAAGTATTCTTTTCCCATTCTTTTTATTATGGCATGTCTAGGTGGTTTAACATGGGTACCATTTGTATTTCTGAATTTTTCTCATATTTTTGTATAGAAATATTATTAGAGAGATCTGCTAAGTATTTCCTGTAAAATTATCTTCCTTGTTACTTCTCTTTTAAATTTTGCAGATTTTTGTTATATAGAGGTTTTAATGTATCAATTTCTAATAATAATATAGCCGTTTTGTAAATTCTATCGTGGGTAATGTTTTTATTTATTTTACTGAACTTTCTATTCAAAATTATCTAATCATCTTCCAATTTGGTGTTTTATTTTTATTAATTCTGTTAGTTTTTCAGACCACCATGGAACTTTGTGTTTTGTTGTAAGAGATTTTGATTTTGGTATTGCTTTATCAGCAGCATTTTTAATTATACAAGAAATTTATTAGTTTAATTATGGTCTTTTAAATATTCAAATGGTGGAATATTCCTAGTGTGGAATTCATATTGCTCCCAATCTGCTTTATAAATGTTATATTGAGGAATACATGAAGTGACTATTTTGTAATAATGAAATTACTATTGGGAAATGATCACTTCAGGCGTGTCGTCAACTGTATTCCATTCCAAACTGTCTACTATGTTTGTTGTACACAGTTAAGTGATTGAGGAAAATGTTCCATGTGTTTTAGCAAAAAATATGTGCTGATTTCGTTATCATTTATACAGCACATTTCGTATGAATCTATGAATTCTTCTATCTTACTTCCTCTGTCTATTTGAGTCTGTACAATCACAGTCCCACATCGGGTTGTGAGCATTAAAATCACCTACATAACGTTGGTTTCTTTGGCAATGTCATAATTTATTAGCTGTTGTATAAATTATAAATTACATAATTATCGTTTTCTTTATTCCAATTTTAATACCTGATATTTTCTGGAACATAATGCTTAGCAGGTACTTTGTTGTAAAATACTTTGTTATGTACATATATGTCTGTACCTAAATTTCCTTCTTCCTCTCGTGATGTTGATGCTAAGGTATATTTACCTATTGTTGACACAGTTTTGTTGACATGTTGTAAATATAATATCATTGGTTCATATTCTTTAATGACTGTCGTACTTAGGGTGTAATCTGGCTCTGTAGACCATTTACGTTCCGCATTGTATAATATAGCTATTGAAATATTTAGATTAGTCTAACTTGGATTTTTTCTAATAATTAATTCACGACATTCATTTGTTTTTCTTTATAATATACTAAGTGCTCAATGCACACGCAACTTTTCACGGGCAATTAAATCCGTGGTTTCTTTTTTTCTATATTCCATTAAATTTCTTATAATGTTTGCTAAACCATCTTTTGTTATGTTTTTGTTGTACTGCATAATTCAATGAAACAATCATTACAGCCACGATGTACTATCATGTATATTTCTTTTTTTCATTTGTTCTTGTACCAGTTACTGGAGATTGAGTAACCTCTTCTCCCTTGACACAATCATTGTTATCTATGGCATGGTTCTCTTTCACTTCTTCAGTGTTTTGGACATAATACTGTTATTTTTGGAGATAAAGGTATATTCTTACCTTGTTTTTGTTTTTACTCCTTCATCTCCTCTATCTTTGGTTTAACCGATGTTTCTCTAATAATAGTTGGTTTCTTTGTTTTGGGTGGGGTTCTCTCCAAAGGCCTTTTTTTTTTTTTTATTTAATTTCCAGTCCATCACGAACCCCCCTCTGTTACTTCCATATCATATCCATATCATTTGTACCTGTTTCTTTATTCTTTACCAATCTAGTTTTTTTTTTCCTTGAGCATTAATTTCTTCTTGCGATTTACTTCTCTGTGCTCCGTTACTTCTATTTGTATGAGTTTTTGTTTCATTATTGGTTCTTGTTATTGAAGAATATGTATTTTCTTAGATGGATCTTGAATTCCTCTCACTTTTAAATCCAACTTAGCCTCTTTTATAGACATCCTGTTGTTTCTGTAACATTTTCAATTCTGCATTGTTCTTTCTGTAGCATTTTCAATTCTGTATTGTATATATAGCATACATTCTTGGACCCTGCATGATGATTCTGTCCACAGTTTACACACTTTGGCTCACTGTATTTCCATTGTGTGGCATGTCTGTCAGATCCACAAGCACATATAGGTTCATTTCAACAGCTTTTTCTGTGTGTCCATATTTACCAATTTTGACATTGTAGTGGCTTCTTTGGAACGGTCACAGTTCTCTAGTTTGGCCCAAAATTTTTACTTTTTGAGGTATATCTTGGCCCTCAAATTTTATTTTTGCAATTTAATACTTTATTATTCTGTTTGCTTGGTGTTATATATACCCCACAATCTTGGGACTCTGGGATATCCATTTTAAGAGTCCAACAGCATATTGTTATCAACTGGGTCGTCATTATTTTCAGGGAGCACAGTACCCTGAACTGCTGTTCACAGTGTCATGCTTTACTTTTACATTCACATTGTCGATACTTTATGGATAAATAGTCTTCAGATTACTTGTTGTGGCTTCTATAATACGTCTTTATTTTTATTTGCCTGAACGAAATTTCTATCGTTGAGTGTCTTTTAATGAGAAGTTTCTCCAAATTTATGGCTGAAATTTGGTGTTCTGTTTCCATGGTTAGAAACCTTGACCAACTTCCACTCCCATGTTTACTTCTTTTGGGTTTGTTTTGTACTGTAGCATAAGGTTCCCCAGAACCAGAAACCCCCCCCCCTCCCCCGGAATCCGTGGTCCAGCCCTAAAGAGTAATTCTGCTTTTTGAGTTATCAAATCTGATATCTCAGGTCCGGAACATTCGGACAGTTGATGGTCCTACCACAGTTCTAATTATTTAGCTTCGGATATAAACCTAATCCCAGCTATGATATCTTTTCCTGTTTATAAGGTCCCAGCAATTTTACAGCACAAAGTGAAAATTCACACAGAATTAGTCCAAAGAAATATATAATATATGAGACTCTAGACTTAGACCCGGGAACAGACTGTAGTTAAGAGCCCCTCACCACATCGGGTGGTCCCATTGAGGATACACACAAACAGGCACATAAAGAGTGAATTAGATATGTATAACAAGATTGCACTACAGATTTCATCTTCTGCCATTCCGTGAATTTATTTCATGAATGTCAGAGGATGAATTAAAATTCTGATGATCCTGGTTTCGATATGAGCACTGTCAGTTGAATGAATAGACACTCTCTATGAAAGCTAACTCTCATCTCTTTTCATCTCGCCAAAAGGGTTTCATCTTCATAATCACATAAGATCAGGTTCCCGAAAAAGTTTCAAAACCGCTTCCTCATAATTCTTGTTATCGCTCGTTACGAGACGCTGATTCTCTTCGGAAAGGGAAAATATCTACTAACAGAATAACATGATATCACTGTTAATTCCATTATCCTCCCACATGCAGATTATCTGGAAATTATGAAATGTAAACCTGAGACATAATGGTCATATGTAACTAGGTTTGCTACTTGGTCATAAAAAAAGGTTTCATTTCCGATGACTGTAGCTTTTCTAGTTGAAAATTATATTCCAAAGTTCGAAATCACCATTCTATGAGTCACAGTAGATTACGTGGACTTTACCTTAGGTTTCGACTTTATTGTCAGATGTTGATCCACAGATATTATTTGCTTCCAAATATTTTTTGTTATGTGTCTCTTATTCTTTATTCTGTTTTGCTCTTTGGAATAAACACATAGGTATTCTGTTCTAGTGCATATAAAAGCGTGCAAAATTTTATTTATCAATGATAATATCTAGATAGATCTAATAAAGTCCAAAACAAATAGTAGGCTCCATCATGCCATAAATATTCCAAAATCATAATACGTAATACTTTTCATTATGTGTGTGAGAAAATGGCTGAATTTTTGAGAGAATATAAGAAGAAATATTTCAAGATCATTGCTCAGTTTTGTTCTTTGTAATAAAACAAATGCGTATTCTTTCCTACTCCATGTAAAAGCGTGCAAAATTCTATTTATTAATGCTAATAGATGTGAAAGTCCAAAACAGGATAAATGAACTCCATCATGCCAGCCAAATATTCAAATTATAATACTTAAATTTATTTTGTGAGAAAATGGCTGAATTTTTTTAGGAAATATAAGAGGATTTAAGGTCACTGCTCTTATACAACATCAATTTGAAATCCTGTGTGGAAAACTAGTAAACTACAGCTCTCTTGGTCATCTAAAGCAATAGTTAACTTATTGTAGTTTATGCCAGTTGTTTAATCAAAAAGGAAAATTAGACTAAAAATAAATGCGCTGACGCTCTTCATCGCAATCGAGTTTTCTGTACAGCGCATAATAAAAGGCCACCGAAAATAGATCTGATCGGGATGATCTCGGTATATCGCCATCTGAACCGCAGCCCAGCGAAAACTTTCAGCTTTGGTCTTGAGGCCCGTCCTATATCGTTGCCAGAAGCACGATTCATGGCTAACTTTAACTTTAAATAAAATAAAAACTATTGAGGCTAGAGGGCTGCAATTTGGTATGTTTGATGATTGGAGGGTGGATGATCAACATAACAATTTGCAGCCCTCTAGCCTCAGTAGTTTTTAAGATCTGAGGGCGGACAGAAAAAAGAGCGGACTGACAGACAAAGCCAGCACAATAGTTTTCTTTTCAGAAAACTAACATGAAAAAATAAAAACAATAGGAATCTTAGGAATTAAAAGTGAAAATAGTTTTAAAAATACAACGTATAAAAATGGGAAAACAAAAAATAAAAAAATTTAAACATAATAAAAATAAATTTAAATATATTGGCAATGATATAACATATAAACTGAAATTAAAACTATTAACAATGGAAAATAAGACTAATAATAATTAAAATAAAAATAAAATATCAGGTGAAAAATTTAAATGTAAAATTAACCTTAAAAAAATAGATGATGAAACTAAAATATAAAAAGAATGAAAACAAAGAAATAGTTAAAAACAACCGGCAAAACCAAAGATCATAGTAATAGTGATAAAAAATAAAAAATGCTAGAAATAAAAAAACTGGAAATATGAAAAATAAAAATAATAAAGTTTAAATAAAAAGTGAAAGGAAAATTAATGCAAAATAAATAATAATAATAAAAGTGAAATAAAATAATAAAAAAAAATAAGAGAAAATTTTAAAAGAACGAACCACATTACTAAAAAATAGTAAAAATTATAGAACAGCTAAAGATATAGAATTGAAAATTATATTTAAAATCATGCAGATATAAACAAAAAAATAAAATAAAAAAATACCAAAAATCAAATCTGTAAGAAAAGTAATAATAATAAAATAAAAGTAAAATAAAAATTAACTAACAAAAATTATAATGAAAAATACAAATACAAAAGTTAAACATATAAATTACTAATAATAAAATGAAACATATACATTTCAAATAATAGAATAAAATCCAAAAAATTAAAAGTAAGAATGTTAATAATACAAAATAGAAGCAAAAACAAAAGCAAAATATCACATAAGAAATAATTAAAATAAAACACAATAAAATAATAAGTTAAAAATAAGAATCAAAATGAAATAAAAATACGTAGAAAAAAATATTAATAATACAAATAACAATAATGAAAATGAAATAAAGAAAAATTATTAATAACAATATAACAGAAAACTACAAATTAGAAATAAAGTTAATATGAAAAATAACATAAACAAAAATGCTAAAAATATAAAATGAAACACAAACGAAGTAACAATATTATTAAAACAAAAAAGCAAAGTAATAAAAAGGCTGGTGAAATCAATAAAAGTTGATATAATAAAATAGGAAATAAATTATAAAATAAAAATTGGAAAACTAAAAATAATAAGACTATGGATAAAATGTTAAAATAAAATTTAAAATAAAAAGACGGTAATTTCACTTTAAAAGATGTTAATTAATCCACTCATCTGAAAGACCGATTTATTAGGTGCTTCAATATTTTCAATGACGAATTAAACAGTTTTAAAATTCTGTGGATATTGGTTATTCCTTCAATACTGTGGCTTTCGGATCTCATAATGATTCATTCACTCACTGTGATATCTGAAGATCTACCAACAGTTTTATCAACTTATTTACTTACAGTCAGAAGCATTACTTTATTCTGCAATTATTTATTGTACCCTGGCTGAGACCAGCCTGAATACATAAATTCCCTTGGCAGTTCATTTTAAAATCGCTCGTTAGATTAGTTACCTTCTTATGAAAACTTTGAGTTGAATTTATGTTTATACACCGGCTCATGTTATTAAAAAAGTTAAGAATAGCTAATTTCAGTCGCTTGTACCTAACGACCACTTTTTTCCGTGCTTTCGTGTAAAATGTCTTGGCAATAACCCGCAAAAGAATTGTTGAAAATTTAGACAGGAGAAGGTACTGCATGATTTTAGTTTCCACTGAAAATATTCATTTGTATTCCAAAGGTTGTTGTTAGATTGAACAACATCGTTTAAAAATTGTATTACAAATATATGTATTAACAGAAATAAGAAAGAAAAAGAAATCATAAAAGCCTGGAAAACGAATTGCATTTATTGTAGAATTCATTTTTTTCCGGAGGGTCGGGCAGTAAAAATCGCAAATACTTTAATAACGAATATCTGAAGCTAACTGTAACAAAATGGAGAGCAATTTTACTGGTTTTTAAGATTTAATTTTCATTAATTTCATATGAAATCATTTCTCTTACTCATTTCCTTTAACAATCGAAAAACCGATATAACGAATCACAACTTAAACTCCGGAGACTCCCTGGAATCGTTTCCTTTTTTCCTTGAAAAAATCTTCGAATGAAAAAAATATTGCAAACATTCCTGGTCAATTTAATATCCAGCTGGCTCAGATAAATTAACATAAAACTTAATCAGGACTAAATATGGTAAAGGTTTTACACACCAAAATTTGTATCTTTCTATTTAGCAAAGAGGAATGACCTCAATACAAGTATACATGAAAAATGTAGTACGAAATTGAAAGAAAAATCAAAGGACATAGAAGTTACGATCGTAAATTACGTCATGAGGGAATTACTGGTAAGGAGTAGTACGCACTGTTGTAAGTTACTTGAAGGGAGTATGTAATGTGTGCCAAATAACAATCTATTTTTTTTTTATCTTGCTCTTCCCTTTCATATTATTTCAAAAGTTTTAACTCAATTTTCAGTGTACGTAAAGTTGGATAGTTTACGATCATCTAATTTGAGTATTGTAAGGTATACTACTAGTTAACCATAACTAAAAATACTGAAGACTCTTCAGTCAGAGGAAAAATTAACACAGAACATTTACAGATAAACGATCGTAATTTCGAGAACTGAAAGGTAAAAGTACAATATATATATGGTATATATATATATAGTATATATATATATATATATATATATATATATATATATATATATATATATATATTGCTGTTCTGAAATCATAAAGTCCACATATATTCTTTTTCAGTTTGGAGAATTTTGAGTGTTAGTTATAAAGAATTAGACAAGTTTGAACTCAGTTGAGTTTAATAAATCTCTGTTGGTTTGGGCGACGTGGGCTACGAATTTGTAACAAATCAAATTTTATAACAAATTTGATTATGTAATTCTCTCAAAAAATGTCCTTTAGCCGAAGGCTATGAAAATGATAGAAGAAAAAAGGGTGAACACGGACTTGATGCACTGACATATGACCATTTGAAACTGAGGATTATCTTTTGTTACTAAAAAAATTAGAATACAAGAAGTAAAATGAAAACTCTATCCAAATGTTTAGAGCTACCCAACATATTTCATCTCCCAATTATAAAACAACTGATATGACCTTTATACATTATATGTACAGACAAGCTACGATAAACAAAGTTTTACTTTTATATGTTCCCTACAAATACATTTAAAAATGTAAGTAAAACCTTGCTTGTTCAAGATACCCTTGCGTATGAACGATCTGCTAAATAAATTCTCCCAACCATTTAAATAAAAAATTACACTTAATGCTGTCTTTGCAGTAAGGACCAGAAACCATTTTTCACCTTTACTTCGACTTTTTGGCAAGATTTTGAGAAAACACAATTCATAATAAATTGGACACGTTTCCATTTTTTACACTAATAGTTACTTTCTGTGGATTTTGACGATGAAATTGTCAGGATATGTTATCATTTGTCAATGCAATTATTTGCGCTTTATCTAGGATTGCCATTTCGTGAAAACTTTTATATACACACACACACACACACACATATAAATATAAATATATATATATATATATATATATATATATATATATATATATATATATATATATATATATATATAGATATATAATATATATATGTATATACACATATATATACATACACATAATATATACAGATATGTGTATATACTGTATATATGTATATGCACATATACATACACACATATGTATATATATATATATATATATATATATATATATATATATATATATATATATATATATATATATATATATATATATATATATACAGTATGCAGATATATATATAACTTCCATGCATATCCTAGGGCCTATAAGCACACACCACTATTAATTACACACCAGAAAATTATTAATTTTTTACATCACAAAATAAAATTAGCCATTCCCAAATGAAAAATATAAGTGGAAAATATCGATGATAGTGCCTGGCAGTTGTTCAAAACTACAATTTTCTTCATCATTTTTCAGAGATTACTAATTGTCAACTGAACCTATCTAGTCAGGCAGCATTGGATACAAGACACCCCGCCACTGGCACCCCCTGCCCCCCCAAAAAAACCAAGCTATTTTTAAATTATTGCATTTTATAATTTGCTGAGAATTTTGAGCAATACGGCTATTTAATACTTGTATATTCAAATTTACACTTAATAGAATTGATACATTTGCATATTATGAGCAGTGGTTGTGGTGAATTCTTGTGGTATATCTCGGGTTTCTGCGATTAAAAATTATTTTCCAATTTCCATAACTATTATAGTAAATTCCGATTATAAATAGGAAAGACATTTCCGTTTCCGAGTTTGTAACTGATTCATAATCTTGTGGGATACCGGAAGAATGCATAAACTTTTTACAAACCTTCCTCCCGAAATTTTAATAAATACCAAAAGATCTTCAGTGGCTGTTTGTCGATCTTTTCTGGGCTCTCTTTCTTTACCCATACAAATTCTAACGAAATTTTACGCATCAGGCAGCGATCACCTGTTCGACAAAGTGGCTCATGCGCATCCCCCACGAAAATGGATCTGTTTATTTTCGAACAAAAACAATGAAGTGAGGTTTTATTTTGCACCAGCTTTCCGTTGCAACTCACGTAAACGTGTGTCGTTCATTTGCATTAGAAACAGACTGTGAAATCCTGGCAAAAGTGTTAACTGATTATTTACGGATTACAGATTTGAATTTGTAAACCATCACATGGATTTGGATTCATCGGCTTTAAATGTTATTTTGGGTAAAAATGTCTCGTCTAGATAATTTTCAGTACCGTTTTCAGTCTCCGCATTTACGTAGTTAATTATACGAGTGGCCGAATAATCTAGTAACATGCTATTGTTTCAGTATCAAGCGATATGAGTAATTTGCGTGTTAATGTTTGTGCAATGAATTTATCACTAAAGGTACTTTTATACACGTCATTATCCATCGAATTTAGCAGCATTTCATCGTTGATCTTAAGCGTGAATTACTTCCAAATCACCGCAATAAAAGTGAGAAAGAGCGAGGACTCGCGTTTCAAGTACCTTTAACAAATCACAGTTAGGCATAAGAAAGGCAATATTATCACTCACAGAACACCTTAGGTAGAACGAAATTCATTCTCCACTTCCTTCTTTAAGAGAAGATTAATCGATATTCTAAGGAATGTAGCTTTGAATTTATCACTGTTGACTGCCAGGACGACGGTAACACATACGAAGTTTCTAAGGAGACATTAGGATTCATTTACATGTCTGAATTACACACCAAAGGAAACAGAAGTATCATAAGGCTATCGCATATTTGAACATCATTACTTTAGGTAATTTCCCATAAAGAATTCACGAGTGTCCAGTACTTCAGATGCAGTGCCTACATGTATACAATGATATGAACAAGCATAAAGATTATATACTCACTTTTAATTATGAAACGTTATGCTTGTGGCAATGTCTAAAGGTATCATACATTGCCAAGAACATATGCCCTGAGAGTTTTGATTATTAAGGCTGTGCTAAGAATTCCATTTCTCCACCTGCAACGAATCCACTTTCATTTGATGACAATATTTAAAGGTACAAACTAACGAAAGAAAATGCTCCTGAGACATCAGCAGCGAACACATCAGGGTTGAATTTAATTACAAATGATAATGAGCGATGCAGATGTTATGCCACTAAACGGAGAATGTAGGGAACGTTAATGATAATGAAATATGTTCACCCCTATGTTGTGTCCTCGCATTCCATGAAACATAGGCAGATTTTCACGTAACTGCATCCTGATTACAATGAAAAATCTAGTTAAATGCAAGATGTTCCTAGTATATGAAACAACAATAAAGATCCGGTGGACGAACTGTTCATCACATTCATACTTCCAAAGGCTGGAAAACATGTCTGGATATACAACCATCGTTTTCGGCTCTTTTAAATTTAGGAGCATTTTGGTTTAAAAGATGTTCAAGACCCTTGAATAATAAATCATCTATTCATTTGAAAGTTACTTTATATATATATATATATATATATATATATATATATATATATATATATATATATATATATATATATATATATATATATGTGTGTGTGTGTGTGTGTATATATATAAATATATATATATATATATATATATATATATATATATATATATATATATATATATATATATATATATATATATATATGTGTGTGTGTGTATGTGTGTATATATATATATATATATATATATATATATATATATATATATATATATATATATATATATATATATATATATAGTAACTTTAGATGAATAAAATACCATGAAAACATGTGTGCTGTTATTACTGTCTAAGCTATACATACATACATACATATATATATATATATATATATATATATATATATATATATATATATATATATATATATATATATATATATATTTATATATATATATATATATATATATATATATATTATATATATATATATATATATATATATATATATATATATATATATATATATATATATATATATATATATATATATAACAGCACACAATACATGAAGTCTATCTTCTTGGGGTCTTGTAATAGGACGCCTGAATGATCGAAATAACGGGAAACTCGATGTGTTGATTCACTTATACAATGCATATTCCCAAATGGGATGAAAGTCAAGAGAACGGGTAAATATTGGAATTGGAATCGTATCTGCAACAGCCATTTTGCAAATGCATGGAATTCGGATATTTGCAGTTTGTTTTTGCTAAGAACTTATGTACTGAGAGAAAATTCCTTGTTTCTAGCTCTAATCATTGCTTTTGTTAGGGGGGGGGGGGCTCATGGAGACCTCAGAAATCTAGCTTCTGGGTCAACGAGACTTAAACCATTTATAAGAAAATTGTGACATCAGAGCACTGTCAAATAAAATCTAGGACATCCTTGTCACCACAAAAAGATGCATAAAAGTAATCCAATTCCAAGAGTTTTTTGTTTATTGTAGCAGAAATGAAAGAAAGAAAAATAAATATACTGCAGAAAGTAAAGTAATCCTAAACAACAAACGATAAGGCAATGATACATATTCCTAATACATATTCCTAATCTTCTGACAATTCATACAGAAATATATATAGTTTACTAATTTGTAAGCGAATGGTATATATATCTCCATCTTAATAGTATACAAATAAATAAGAAAGTATATTTCTGTATGTATTGTGCGAAGAAACATTATTTAACAGACCAACAAATTGGTGAATAGACAAACAAAGAAAACTTTTCCTAAAGGAAATTGCCATTACTAGAATTTACTATTCTAATTTCCAGAACGTACAGACTCACCGTTAAAAACATAGAAATTTTTGGTGCAGGCAGAGCCGGTTCTAGCGGCTGAATTAGTCTACGATATAAAGAATTTTGTTCTCATCTGTGTCGGTTCAGGAGTAAAAAACCAATTTTCACTCCACCTCTCGTTACGTTATTTAGATTAGTTTGATTACAATGAAATTAGCGGCTCTATGATTCCACCGACCTATCTTAAATGATCTGTTTATGTCAATGGGAGTGACTAAATAAACACTTGTCTTTCAGATGTGACTGAAAAGGAAACACCTCATTTTAATTTTGACGATAGAAAGTAATATTTCATACACACTAAGAGATATTTTAAAAATCTAGATACGTACTCGAAACATTTTTAGAAATAACAAGGTTGGCGTTCAAAAGTCCTTGCAAACTCGGCTGGAGTAGAGTGAGCTGTTTCTGCTTTGATAATCGAACTGTCTATCGTTTTGTGTACAAGTCTATGTGCCTCTATGAAGTTTGCTATTTTCTTTATATCCATAATTACGAATTACACTTATGTCATTTCTAGAATTATTGAATTTTCCTTTAGTCCCTATGAATAACGAACTCTTAACTGCGTTCTAGTTTTAACAAAATATCGAGTAAATTGCTTTCAGTCATTATTAAAGGACGAATAGTTTTCATAAATGTTTTTACCTTTATTAAGACGTTTTCCTCTCCAACTCAAGTTGTTAACGAGCAGCAGAAGACCTGTGGGTCTCAATATGAATTTTTTTCTGTTACTTAAAATACTCTGATGTGTTAATAAGAGGACCAGTTTTGTTGCTTTCTCGTCGGTCTTTCTCCTCTCTCCAGGTTAGGTCATTATTTCTACTCTCCCATTTTTTCCATGTTTTCATGGTATTTGGGCCAGGATGATAATATACAGAAAAAATGGGTTCTCCTTCTGACTCAGGATTCGCCATCCGAATTTCTTTTAATAGTTTGGTTCTGTTGATCAACTCTTAAACAGGATTTGATCTACGTCTATAGTGTTCAGGGAGGACTTGTCATCATGTAATAACAAAACGATAAAAACATCTTCGATATACTTTTATTAATTTCATATCTCTTGTTCCTAGCGAGTCAAATACAGATATCAAAAGATCCAAGAACTGTCTTGACAATAAAGCCATTAAGTATAATCTATCCTTGAAAAGCTTTTCAAGGTAAAAGAAAAGGCTTAACACAAGTTTCTCCGGGCCCGCTGCTAGAGGAGAAAGAGAGAGAAGGGATGTGATAAGAAGGGATAGTAATTTATGACCTACTTAAGGGTAATGAGGTCCATATGCTAAATAATAGTCTCCAAGTAAAAGAAGATGGGCTATATTCTTCATTATAGTTGAGGAATAATTTTCTTGTCATCAAAAAGAGAAATATAGGAAAACTTAAAGCTTGATTAAAGAGCTACTGGTGGAAACGGGAAACGATTTATCTTACACCATATAAAAACAGTAGAGCAGGATTTGATTTATGTTAGTACCTACTTAATATATAAGGAGGTAATATATATAGGCATTTTTTCTGCTGCAGTATCAAGTTTATTATCTGTACTCTATGTATCTAGAGGGTAAGTAGGGTTAAGAACAAATGGTAAAAGGTACCAAAAGGCAAATAAAGATTTTTATTGTTTTTATTCTAAACATTATAGAAAGGAATTATAAGACGAGAGAGAGAATAGGTTATGAGTTGTAGCTCTTTAGGTAATATATGCAAATGGATATGGAAATTATATAAAAATAAAAAAGATCAGCTGAACATCTAATGAATAAAGACAAAGGTGGAAACACAATGATGATTCTACTTTCAAGTTTTTTAATACCGAAGAAAACATGGTTTTGAACCTCTGTGGAATTAATGGCATATATATATATATATATATATATATATATATATATATATATATATATATATATATATATATATATATATATATATATATATAAATGTAGAATCTACTGGTTACTTTTTACCAGATACATTTGTAATTGTATTAGCCACAATGCCCTCTAAC
>NC_089754.1:11800302-11837802 GCF_040412425.1 Macrobrachium rosenbergii
GCCAGGGATGCTGGCGCATCCTTCATTTCATGTTCCTGGATAGCTAAATACATTAAAAGAGATGAACCCTTTGTTAAAAGAAACTGGAACAAAAATCCATATGACTGTTATCGCAAAAGGAGTGAGAATCTTGCAAGGCCTGAAGTCCTTTCTCAGGAGTCAAAAGACATCATAGCTGAGGCGGTGGGTAGACCAAGAAAGTCTTTACGTAAATTGGCGCTTGAACTAGAAACAAAATGGGGAAAGAAGAGACGTTATAGTGCTGTATATCATGAGTTGAAAAAAATCTGGTATCAAGACATTTCACGTTATCAGCAAGCCCAACATCACTCAGCAACAGAGAGAAGACCGTGCATGGTTTTGTGGTTCATTTCTTAAAGACTGGGATGAAGCTGACTTTCTCCATGTTGCCACATCAGATGAATTCTTCATTTACACAGTCAGGAAGCCAAATCATAAAAATGACATCATTTGGGCTGCAAAGTTGGATGATATCAGCGATGACGTGCGCTATCGCCAAGCAGTGAAATTTCCTGAATGTTTGGGAATTTTTCTCTGTTTCATAGCCAAACCATTAATGTGGATCATCAAAGAAAAAGGACAGTCATGGAATGGCGAATACTTCAGAGAAACTGCTTACTGGTGGAGTATTTCCTTTCCTCAAAAATCCTGAAAATGTTTTATCTGTTGAAGAGGTCACATTTTTGCATGATAAGGCACCATGTTTCAAGGCTCTTCAGACACAGGAGCTGCTTCGAAACAGCGTTATTGATTTCTTCGCGTCAAGTGAATTTCTGGGTAGCTCCCCTGACCTTAACTTGTGTGAAAACATTGGTAATATCTTAAAGGATTGTGTTGAAGCATGCACAGTCAACTATGATGGTATACCAAGCCTAAACGACCTGCGAAGAGAGGTGACCAAAGTGTTCAGGGAAATGGGGTTTGAGTCTCGGCTTTTTTGCAATTTGCTGAAATCATACCCCTCAAGAATGCAGGCTGTGGTACAGGCAGATGGAGGCCACACAAAATATTTAATACTCAGAGAGAAACTTAAATAAATACCTGTTCTGAATTACTTTTGTTTTTGTCCATATCAATTTTAGTTTATGCTGAAGAGGGGGCTCTAATTTTGAAACATCCTGTATATATATATATATATATATATATATATATATATATATATATATATATATATATATATATATATATATATATATATATATGTATATATATGTATATATATGTATATATATATATATATATATATATATATATATATATATATATATATATATATATATATATATATATATATATATATATATATATATTACGTGTGAGGTCTTGGTTGATCATGTATTATTCAATTTACAAGGGCCCTGCAAACCAAGATTACACGTAACCTGCCACTTGAAGCCAAAAGTTAACCTCAAAGACAGTCGTTAATTAGCCAAAGGTCGCCAGTTATGGGTAATTAACCTTAACAAAAATATTTGAGATGAATTTGATTTTAAACGCAACGGTTCTTCCAAACAAAGGCATACAAAAGCATCGAGATTTAACCTGATTTTTGCTTACCCTAAATCCTAGGCATTTTACTGGAATAACGGGGTTGAAGCTAACAATAAAATAATTAGGCTTAATCTAGAGTAAACACATATACCTAAGGGTGGCTCAAGGAAGAAAACAAAGAAATGCGAAATACAGAAAAAGATAGAAGAATGGGCGAAGTTTTGAACAAAAAGCGACTTTACCTTAGGACGAACGTGCGCACCAACACCGCCGAACGGAGTCTTCGCAATTGCTTCTTCACTTCACTAATATAATAATAAACAAAGAAAGGGAGAAGAGGCCCTGCCGGAAATGTGGTCTCTCCGAATGCTCCAGTCTCTCTCAAGTTCCCTGACCGGCCTAGGTCAAAAATAGTCACCCCAGGTGTCCACGTTCTTGTTAAAAACATTCGCCAAGAGACAGGTAGGAAGGAAAAAGGGATTAGGACCACCTATTCTTAAGGCTGATAAGGAAATTTTCCTATAGGGTAAAAGGCCTAACTTACCTATCCCGTTCTCCAACGGACGCAGGTTTTGAACTGAAGACGCACCTATATAGACAACGTCTTTTCCTGGTCTCAGTCAGGCTGATATTTTTACAATCAAAAAGTTACGAGGGCGAACAGCAGTAATATTTGTAAAAATATATATATATAATATATAATTCCTACTACTAATGTTAGGCTTCAACAAGACGGGATGTGTAGATTTCCGTGTATCAGTACCTAATGAAGACTGAGTGTCTTCAAAAGCTAGTACTTGATAAGTTATACTTTGTGAGCTAAAGAATCTGTAATTGAAGCCTAACACGAGTAGTAGGAATATATAAATACAGTGAAGTTGTGTGGCTATTTTGTAAAATATATATTTTTACAGTTATTGCTTCAGGATCGCTAACTTTTAAGTCTTATGGGGAAAATACCAGACAGTAGGGGTATAGGTAGGCCCACAGGCCTTGGAGTGAGAGGAGAGTTTTAGCAATTATCAGTCACAACCCTCTTCAAGGGTTGGGCTTTATGCGTTCCCAAGGAACTCATGTGGGGTAGGTAGCTGTTTCCCCTGTCTTAATCCTCAAATTTAATTAAGTTCCTGCTGAGTTTCCTCGCTTTGCTGGGGTGTAGACCTCTGTGCGTAAACCTCTGGTACATGCCGAGAAAGTTGCCTGAGGCAAAATGATCCAAGCAACTTCCGAGACCTTATAAGGCGAGGGTGGCCTCCATCTTGAGTTCAGTTCAGTCTACTTTCAACTACAGGTAACCTCTGCCCAATTCACCCCTGGACTGTGGTCTATGGAACTCACTTTATTTCACACTGGATTGATTGTGCCATTCCCGATAAACTTGGATCACCTCGACATGACATTGTGTGTGCAAGCAATAACAGGAAGCAAAGGCGGCATGTGCCCCAGAAGGGAAATTGGTTCGCCAGTGTCTTTTTCTTTGACTTGCTTATATTATCTCTATCTCTTGCATTTCAATGCTCAAGTAAATATTTCCTCTTTGACTTAAACAGCGACCTTAATATACCCATTTTGTAATTCCTTGTATAGTGCCATAAAGTAATTCTCGCTCCTTGCTAAGAAGTGAGAAGAGTAAAGGAATTCCTTTCAATTCTTGCATTAACTAATTTATAAAGAGACTGTAATCTGGTTGTAGTCTCATCTGGAACTGTCTCATTTCCAGAAGTGTTATCAGTGCAGTTACCTATGTAGCCGTGCCTCTGTGTTCCCAACTGCCTGAAGAAATCTGTCCATACCAAGGCTAATAGAATTTCTTTGCCGATTGGCTTAGGGACCACTTGCAATTGGCCAGTACTCGTAAATTTGATGCACTGTCATTCATTCACGAATTGCTGTTGTATCCTTTCTTCCATTTGTTATTTTAGTGACTGTCCAATTTTTCCCTGTTCAGTCTACAATGTCGTGTATGTAAATAATAAACTAGTGTTAGGAAGCACACTTTCACTTGGCGACCTAACAATTAGTGGGCTTATGAAGAGTTTTGCAAGGATAAGATTATTAACTTAAAGTAAACTATGCAGTTATCCCAATATATAATCCATAATATATATATATATATATATATATATATATATATATATATATATATATATATATATATATATATATATATTATAGTCACTGCTACATTTTTCATTTCCTTAATTTATCATAAAGAGTGTCAGCTGTTAATTTTTGTGTTAACTGTTATCCAAAATGAGTTTTCCTCGCAAATTTTATTTGGCTTTGCCTTGTCAACAAGTGCTTCCCGTCAACTGCAGGTTAACAGTAAAAGTGTGATAAAAAGCTATGTCAAAAATCGTGCAGTGAGAGTTTATTCCATTTCTGATACAATGAAAACTTTTTCTTCCATAATATCTGGTCAATAACATAAAAGAAAGAAAGCACCTGACACTGCAGAAAATATATTTCTCGATTGTAAAAAATTAACTAAGCATTCAATTTTGAATAATATAACTGGAATAATAGGATTTTAGGGGTACGTACATAAAAATTAACGAAGTGATTTATAAAATATATAACAAATACCGGCAAAACGTTCCTTGGTGAGGTAATGATGAAAACATATTTTCCATCATATCTTGCATTCTCTGGGAAACTGCTGCGCTCTTCTTTGTGGATTTTCTTTAGCAATATTAAATCTTTTTACGATTATCGCTTAATTTACACCCAATATTTTCAAGTCTGGAAAAGGCTACAGCTTCCTCACAAAGATCTTCCACAATTTTCAGTATTTATGCACTTAGCTTGCAGGTGAACTGCAGACTTAATTTCTTCAGAGTTTGAGGTTCTGGAACTCTTGTTAGTTTATTTCCCTCTTCCTGTTGTTGTTATTAAACTATCTTCCTTCCCCAATTTTCGCCATTCTTTTTCTTGAAACTACCTGGGCAAGTAAATAGCCTATTGCATTTTGGGCGACAGATATGACTTACAACAATTCCAACCATAATAATAAAATTACCACGCTTTGAATAGTCCTTGGAATGCACAGCGTAAAAATAGGAAAAAATTAAATTTGTGAAAAGGCTTAAAATATCTTCTGACACACTGATGATTAAGATATAAAAAATAATGAATAGGGTCTTTGCAGACAAGACTCTGAAGAGGACGCCGTTTAAGGAATTATGCAGATTTACATTATAGTAAATATAATAAGGTCAGTAAGCCAAAGAGTAGATGAAAAATGGACTGATTTTTCCTTCAATTAGTAAGTGATTTTTCATTCATGAGAGAGAGAGAGAGAGAGAGAGAGAGAGAGAGAGAGAGAGAGAGAGAGAGAGAGAGAGAGAGAGAGAGAGAGAGAATCTTTTTACTTAACAAATAAACTTGTTTTCTAGAAAAGAATTAAAATATATAATAAAATTTGCCTAGGTTTTCACATACTAAAATAACACTAAGTAAAAGTGAAAAAGTATTATTGAATATTTATGGAAACGCCTTTTTTCACGAACATTCTGGCGATTGTCCTTAAAATCTAAGATTACTAAAATTAATTAATATGTTACAATACTTAATTGTCTTTAGGAGTTATGAAAATCTGATGACAGTTTTATATGTATATATTATATCATATGATATATATATATATATATATATATATATATATATATATATATATATATATATATATATATATATATATATATATATATATATCATATAATATAATATATACATATAAAACTGTCATATATTTATATATTAGAGTATTTATTTATATCAATTTCTCAGCGACGTAGGGCTTGTCACGTTGAGATATGATTTTTATTTTCTTGTAGGTGAATAATTATTTAGAAATAACGTAGGCGAGCTATACAGTGAGTTTTACAAGGTAGTTTTTATGGTGTATATGATGACTTAGCGAAATTTACAAAATAAAATTAAGTTAACAATGAAAGACAACCGGGGTAGTAGAATATAAGTCGAATTAGTTTCACTGCAAATGAAATTTTTCCTAAATTAGAATCTACTTTATCAAAAAAACTTCTTTTACAGAACATAAATTTTCTCAAAAGAAGATCAAGTTGCTTAGCCAAAATTAAAACCCATTCCATTCCCAGAATAAGACGTCACTGCTTCCCGCAAAAGGAGTTCCTTCTTTTTATGGAGAACGATGGTCTCCAAAAAGAAAATTCTTCCTTCCAAAATGAAGCAATTCTCCCGCCAAATAATAATAAAAATCATTTCTTTTCAACAAGGAAAATATTTTTTCCCACAATAACATTTATTTCTTACTATGTGAGTATTTTATTGTGCCCACAACAAGAATTTATTCAATCAATCAGGAGGAATTCCTCCTTCCTTCACTGAGTTCATTCCCATGTGATGATTTATTTTTACTTGCAACAGGTTTTCATTCTATCCAGCAAGAGGACTTTCTTCCTCTTTGAAAAGAAAAATTTCTCTTATCCCAAAAGAATTTGATCTTTTCATCGCAAAGAATTTCTTCCTACCTAACATAATTATTCTTTCCCACAATGAAATTCTCTCATTCCTTACACAGAGCTCATACTTTTCCCACAAAAAAAAAAAAAAAAATGCTCATTCGCACAAGAAGAATTTTTCCGTACCCGCAAAAAACATTAATTTTGTCCAAGAATAAGAATTACTTTTCCCCTCAAGCAAAATACGATCCCTTCCACTAGAATAACTCACTCTTATTTACAGGAAGAGTTATTTCCTTTAATCATCGTGCTCAATTTTCCGCGGCTGGCGAGCCGTCTCCCACACTTGACTTTTGTGCAAGTCTTTCGTAAACATTCAAAAATACCTCCAGCGCGTGAATTAAGTTCTTGTTGGTGTATCTCACGATAATCTATTATGACAAAGACCTCCATAAAATTCAAGCGATGTGCGATACGCCTTGCACAGAGGATAAGCAAACTTCTGTGAAAAATATGTTGACACTCGATTTCTCATAAAGAACAACCCACGCCATTAGGCGCGTTCCCTTTATACCATTTCACTTTATCTCTACGATGCATTGCACTTGGGAGCTTTGGTTTGTGAAGGGGACTTGGGTTTTATAAGAATTACTAATATGTCCTTATTACCAGAGCCCTTTACCGCAAAGTGATACATGGCCAATTATAGGTAAAGTCAATCCTTACTGGGATAGCAAAACCAGTTATTTCCAATTCATTTCTGAAATGCTCTTAATAACTACTTAGAATTTTTTTTATTAAATTTTCTAAGAAATATCTGATTAAAAAACTTTATGAATTCTTTTCTAAAGTAATTTTTTAAAGCACTATGGCAAAGGAAAAAAGTAATCCGTATATATTCCAGAGAGTAAATGAACCTCAAAGTTTCTTTGCAAAATCATAAAAGCAACTTTCCCTTTTGGTGAAATTCCAATTTATCCAGCTTTAGCCTAACGAGGGTCAATAACACATGGAAAATCTCCAATTTCCAACGTCAATAAGCCCTAATGTAATCAGCCTTTTATCGCAACCCCTCCAAAGCAAACAATGCTAAGAGGATTTAATTTAAGCCGATAAAGGATGCAAATTCTTCTTAGTGCCCTTCGTTGTTGCGACGCCGAAAGACATAACGATTGTTTGATCGGGTCTTCCAAATTACCGTGCGGATGAATCGACAACAATGCCTCTCTCTTTGGGTCACAGGGTAACTTGAAACTTCAGTATTTCCTTCCCTTTGCTTTCATTTCATATAACTTACTTAACGACAAAGTACTTTTTTTCTGTATATGTTTGTTTAAATCAGGCACCCCTGTTCAGCATTTTTCATTACTACTTATCTCTGTCACATTTCATCTTCCGATATTTTAATACGCAGTAGATTGCTCGGCAAATTAATGAACACTCTTGGCTTGTTATACAGAGAATGTGCGCACATTTACTACTACTACTACTACTACTACTACTACTACTAATAATAATAATAATAATAATAATAATAATAATAATAATAATAATAATAATAATAATCCCATGTGTGTAGGTATTTAAGTGGATAATGTCTGTGAATTTTGTGTGTAAAATGTTCATACCTGAGTCATCACTCCAATGCTCAATATGCCAGTGACTGTCGTTTTATTTCTATTAGAGGCAGCCAGCCAGCAATAGAAGAAACAGTTAAGTAATAAAAATACAACACCCAGTATTAGTAAATGGAATAACCACTGATATTAATACGTCATAAAATGAGTCTTTCTAAGACCAATAAGGAAGGTTACTATAAAAAAGTTAAATTAAGCAGTAAAGAATGTAATGATATAAACTGAAGTCAGAGTGACTGATTAAACGGAGTCATCTCGTTTTCTTGGTTTTAAAATGCTTTTCAATTTGTCACTACCTTGGAGATTTTATAAAGTCTCCAACTGATAGATACGAGTATTTCTGTATCAACAGTAGTATCTAATTCGTGATTTGAAATGTGTTCCTGTCAAATGAACTTTTCACAGATAACGTAAAATAGGCATAAAAGTAATAAACGAAAATAGGAATCATACGATTTTTCTTGTTGTATTTATATTTCATCACATCCTCAAAGAAAATACGGGAGTCGATGTTTTCCCTTTCTTATGAATAAGGAACAGAAGATGAAAGCAAAGTTTATCGAATGACCTCAAGAAAATAATCTCCTCCAACAACGTTTTCTCGTAGTCAGAAAAGCATTCTGATGAAATTATCGATTTGGTTGGCGTTCTTCTTCATTCTCCTCACACAAAAAAGTTGAAAACAAGAAGCAAGTGTAATCTTGATTCTTCATTCCTTCTTCCAGAGTCAGAAAACGGAACGCTAAAGAAAATTTTCGTTGAAACCAGAGTACACAACTGCTAAGGAATATCGGCATTCAATGTCTTCTTGGAGTCGATAAATAATTCTCTCATTTTTCATCGAAAATTTATATCCAGTCTCACCCTTTTTCGCAACTGCAAGTAAAGAAAATAAAATATAGGCGGAACTTTTCTTTTTACATGGTACAAAATCAGAAAAAAAAAGGATAAGAGTAAAATCCGGTTGAAGCAAATCGCAGAGCGCCAAATCTGAAGAAATCTCCACCAGCCATGTCTTGATGGAGTCGAATCCGTTGGGCGAACACCCACCCTCTCTTTTACGGTTTTCCACGATGTGATTTAACGTCCGGTCGTTTACCGCGGCTGGCCGGAAACTGAAACAAAAATGGTCCGTGCAATTCCTTAGAGCGAATGCAATATCAAACGCATAAAAGTAAAAGATTTCTGCTGATGGTTTCCTATGGCGGGCGCCGCGACTCAAGCGCCAAAATTTTACCATTCGCAGCTATTTATTTATTCCTTCTGGTTCTTTCAGAGAACCGTGAAGGACAAAAAGATAAAACGGAATCTAGTTCCTGGGTGAAAAGTTTTACGGCACTGTTCTTTTCTTTAAGTAAGGTTTTAAAGATCTGAGCAAACCACTCAGATTACTATTGACCTACAAATGAAGTGATTTTGCGCCACGACCTTCCACAGTTATACCCCAGACAAAGGGAGAGGAGTTTCTTTCTACTCCGGAAGGTGTTCATGTTCTACATCACCCATTCATGTGGCCACTGACTCTGACTTACGTGAATTACAGGGTACCACCTAATTTACTCATGATAATATTCTTTATATATTTCAAAATTTGTGACGAGTACTTCAAATCAAAATGTAGGTAATGATGTGGCTGTACGTTTATCTTCCTAATTTTGTAACCGTTTTTAGCTGTATTTAGATTAAGTTCATTAAATTTAGTATATTATCAGAATCTGACTGAATGCATTATTATTAAAAAAGTTTAACCAGACCACTGAGCTGACTATCAGCTCTCATAGGGCTGGCCTGAAAAATTTGGTTGAAATGACAGGTCTAGGCTAGAAGCCTAGCACTGGGACCAAACAGGTCACATGAATGAAAATGAAATTAAAAGCTACAAAAAGGCATACGCTTTCATACTGGAACACACTCACACAAATACATTTATACTTATATTTCCATATATACTCACTAAAAAGGTACATTAAAATTCAGAATAAATTGAGTAAAATCTTAAAATTTACTTGCTTTAAAAATTCATTGGACTGATTGATTGATTTTTTATATTTTACCAATTAACTCACAGTTTCTCATGAACATTGAAATGGGTATTACTGAAAATGTTGAAGATTCCAACAAAATTTCCTTTGCTGATCTATTTCCAAAATTTTATAATCGCTGCAGGTTATGTTTTGGACATTCACACGGTATATGCTCAACTGTTATCAACACTTTACAATCTGGGCATTTGGGAGGAGGGCCACATGGACTGTTCATTAAGTGTCCATGTGTCAAACGAGTATGGCCTATTCGAAGACGCGTCAGAATTGCTTGTGTGTGTCTCTCTCTGATATGACGAACTCCATCTTCCAAAACTGGATTTTATCTGTTTTAATTTATTTTATTTTCACGTTCTTCATTCCACATATTTTGCCATTTACTTACAATCATTGTTTTTATATATCTTATATAGTCACTAATAGGATGTCTACATTTGCTCTTGTCATGTGGACCGCTTCTTTAGCTGCTTTATCAGCCTCTTCATTTCTCTTAATCCCTACAGTAAATGGGCAGGATCTAACATATTTCAATATTTTTTTCCCTTAGTATACAATTTATGGAGTGAAAACTTAATATGTTGTACAATATTACATTTATTTATTATAGATTTGAATGGCTTCTATAGCGCTTCTGGAGTCGCTGTAAATCAAAAAAATTATTACATGAGACTTCTCTAATTATTTTTATGGCTGATGCTATTGCACATAACTCAGCTGTAAATACCGAGGCATTATCTGGTAAAGAGAACTGATATGTTTTGTCTGGGGATACTTGTTGGATTTCTGTTTCATGGCAGGCAAGGGAGAACACAGAATTTGTTGTTTTATATATGATGTAAACTTAACTGTATGGCAGCTTAACAGAAACTAAATATACATTGTAGGATTTCAGTAAAAGGTAAACAGTAATAATTACAGTACTCAACAGTTTGAGTAAAAGGTACAATTATAATAAATACATTGTTATGCATAAATACAGTATGTAGTTATACAACTAATTACACCAAAGTGTAGTTAGCAATCTCACACACCTCCCCCAAGATGGCAGGTGCAATACAAGGATACCTGGCATCTTAAGGTCCTTATTTAGTATATGATTTCGAGTCCCATCTTATTTTTAAACGCTCTGGTGCCCGTGTCTGACGTCCACTACGTCGTACCGGTAAGGCAACTGATAATTGAGTATCAGGCTTAGGTGATGTTGCAGGTGATCTACGATCTCCATATCCTGAAGCTTCGCCACCCAACACCGAGATAGGCGGAGAAATAATGTCTCCTGGCAAAAAGGGCGATGAGGTCCAGGAACTCCGATTTCTCCAACAGATGCGCCCACTCCCAGTCTTCATGAGGTAATCCTCCTCGTGCCAATTCCGACCACAACTCCTGGTTTATCCCATCGTTTTGTCTTAGGGTCTTGCAGATCCACGTACATACCAAGGTTCAGCTTAGAGAGTGGTCTAGCAGTGGCATCATACCGTTCCTTTGCCTGTTGCCGAAGGTACTCAGCCTTTATCTGTACGTTGCCATTCTTTTGCAAATGAACGATGATGAGCCGGAATCTTGGAACGCAAAGGATGTCCAAACAAGATTTGCGCTGGAGATCTACCGTCCGCCCGTGGAGTATTCCTGAGCTCAAGAAGCCCTTGTGCGAACTCATCCTCATCCAGCTTGCCATTTCTTGTGGTCGTCAAAATCAACTTCTTGATAATCTTCACGGTAGCTTCAGCATGACCATTTGCTTTTGGATTATAGAGCGATGTCACGCGGTGTTCCACCCCCCATCGAGCAAGGAAATGCCGCAATGTTGATGAAGCAAACTGCGGTCCTCCATCTGTTTTCAGTACTACAGGCACACCTGTGTCTGAAAATATTGGCCTCAACAAACTAACTAGTTGAGCTGCAGAAGTTGATCCATTGCACGAAGATACATACGGCCAACCTGATAGGCGATCAACGTACAAGAAAATGTCTTGCCAGAGACATGAAAATAATCAGCAGACACAGACTCAAATACTCGACTTGGCAAGTCTTCCTGCATCAAAGGCTCATTCTGCTGACCTGGTAACAGCTCGGCAACGAGAACAAGACTTCACTGTATTCTCAACGTCCCTGTCAATCCCTGGCCAGTACACCGTCTGGCGTACTCGACGCTTGTGCGTCCACCTTGGTGAGCATCATGTAGACACTGCAAAGTTCGCACGCAGACTGCGAGGTATGAGAAGTCCAGGGTCCATAAACTATCAAACCATCATCCACGGCCAGCATGTCCCGAATTCCCAGTATGCTCGCAACTCTTCTGGTAAGCTATGCTTATGATCTGAAATCCTTTCATTATTACATCTCGTAATGACAGATATTCACCATCATGTGCAGAAGCATCACGAATCTTATCCAGCGCCTGGTCCCGTAGAGGTGCTAACCTTATGCCCTCCTCACAAGTAGCTAATAAAGACAATACAACAGCAGCATGCAATGATCTGCATCATCCGGCACATCATTGTCCTCAGCAAGGCTCTGAACTGGTGAATGAGAGAGTGCATCCGGCATGCCGTGACATTTCCCACTTTGCCACCGTGCAGCAAAAGTAAATCTGCAGAGTTTCATTCTCATACGCTGCAGTCGAGATTTCTATTTCTCCAAGAAGTTTTGAATTGAGAATAGGAATAAGTGGTCGATGGTCTATTACCAGGTCAAAATAAGGCAAACCAGCCAAGTAAACACTGCATTTCCTCACTGCCCAAAGTACAGCAGCCATCTCAACCTCATTACGGCATACCCAGTTTCTGCATCCGTTAGAAACCTGATCCACACTGGATGAGCTTGAAAGCCTCCTCTCCATGTTGTTGCAGCAAAAAACAAACCCCCATACCATGCAACTTGGATGCGTCAGTTTGAAGTATAGTAGGTAAAGATGCATCAAAATGAGCTAAAACAGGAGGAGCTATGAGTGCTTCTTTAGTTTTTCTTGAAAGCCACGTCATGCTGAGGGGTCCAGCACCATTCATTCCGAGGTTTAAGCAGGTCCCTGAGTGGCTGTGCAGCAGCTGCAATCGCAGAAGAAAAGCTCCTGGGCTGATTGGTTAAACCCATGAATGACCTGAGATCAGTGATATTTTGTGGCTTTGGAAATTCAGCTATAGCTCTCACCTTCGGAGAATCCACACTATAACCTTCATGATTTATACTGTAACCACAAAATTCAACATTAGGTTGAGCAAAAGAAAATTTTATCAGGATTTAAGGTTACTCCAAATTTGTCACATTTGCACAAGTGTGATCACATGGGCTAAGTGGTCACGGTAACTAGAATCATACACCAAAATATCATCAACAATTTTGACAGTGCGTGAATATCCCCCAAAGCTTGATCTCCTCGACGATTGTATTCATCTCCAGATGATACAAGCCCCATTACAGCTCGTTTGAATTTGTAACGTCCCCAAGGTGTGATGAAGCAAGTAAGATCCTGATCTTCTTCAGCAATTTTGATTTGGAAGTATCCCATCTTCGCATCCAAAGTAGTGAACCACCTGGCTCCGGCATCCATAGACGATATAGCATCGTGAGGGGATCGAACTGGATATGTAGGTCTGCACACGCAGCGGTTAAGTCTTGTAAGGTCCACACACAACCGCACACCACCCATCTTCTTGCAATAGGGACCATCGGATGACACCATTCGTGGTAATCTGCTCACCAATGATATCCTTAGCAAGCAAGTCATCTAGCTGAGCTTTAATATCCGATCTCCAACAATACATAATGGTGCGTGGTGCGGTCACTACAAAAGGATGTGCATCTGCTGACAGCTGAATCCTCATAGGACCTCCCTGCATTTCCCTTAGAGTAGCTGAAGCATCAAATACATGAGGATAGCAGAAATGATGGAAGCTGCATGTTCTGCACGCTCTGCTTCTGTAGGGTCTGCTGTGTGCCATCTTGCAATGCCACTGGTACAGACATCAAACTGCTGGCACTTGCAGATTGCACAACATCCTGTGTGTTAGAAGTCACTTGTGGCTCCAAAACCTTCCTGGTTCTCGATGCTATATGTGGTTGCGACACTGAACATGTAACATGCTGTATTTGCGCTGGAAAGTTTTCTGGTAATATTCCCAGTGCTACACAATCAAACCAGCTCAGAAGTGCACCTTTCACTTCCTTGACGACTGACACAACTGTTGTCGCACTACGATTCCCCAAAGTTAAAAAGCCTCAAAAGTACCCATGTTAGTGAGAGGTCGACGATCTGCTGCAATGAGACCACCCATAATGATCGGCTCCAGTGAACTCTCATGAATTCCAAGAGATTTAGCGTTCTCAAGTCCTATCACAGTTGTCTCCGCTCCAGAGTCAGGTGTCCCATAACTGAACTTGATCCTTTGGGGTGAGTGGTACTGATGCAAATCTGAGGGTTGGACGTGATGACGCACAGTTGCTGTAAACATCTCCAATGACACGATATAGATTCTGCTTTGAAGGCTGAACGTGCTTTTATTATTCGTTTTCTTCTGAGGAGACAGTGGCTGTCCCTTTGACCTGCACACCACTGCAAAGTGACCTTTTCTTACCACATTGTTTGCAGTCCTGTTTAGAGCCTTGCATGCCATCTTATCAAGATGGCGCTCACCTCCGCATCTAAAGCACTGCTGCTTTAAATGGGCTGCCTTCTGACCTTGCTTGTATTGGGACACTCTTGAAACATTATACTTTTCACTGTCCTGAATAACAGCACGACTGGCATTTGCATTTTCCCGATGCTCTACAAATATCAATAGCCATCTGCAAAGTGAGCTTCTTTTCTTCTAACATACGTTTCAAAGCCTCTTCATCTCTGGTTCCAACGACGATCCTGTCTCGTAGTCTGCTGTCCATGCAGGTTTTCAAAAATCACAGAAAGAAGCAATCTCTTTAATGCCGCACAGAAAATCATCGAAGGTCTCGTAACTCCTGACTCTTGTATGAAAGTCGCGTCGGTCCACGATGACATTCCTTTGCTGGCGCAAGTGCAACTCCATGGCATCCAATATAGTCTTCAAGTCTGCTCCATCATCCAGTGAGAGACCATATCTCAGAGTGCGGGTCCAGTCATCGTCCAGCACGGAAATCAATGCTGACCGCTGCTCAGCAAGAGAGATGATGACATTCTTGTCAACACTGCATGTCCTCATACTTGTGATGCCACGAACCAAACTCTTTAAGAGACACAGAAAACGACAAGTGTGGTGCAGAAACTGCCCTTGCCTGAGACTGATTCCTATGATGTCCCAAGGTACCAGCAAAACCTCTAGAATTGCGGTTAAACGTTCTTCCCTTTTTCGTAGCTGCTTCTTTGGGCATGATGAGCCATCTCTGCTTGCCTTGCCACAAGTGCTGCCAGTTGTTCGATTTGCTTCTCCATCGTGTATGGGTACTAAAGATTTAACACTGAACTTGAACAACAGTAGACAGCATAAACAAAACCAATCACTGCGCCATGTTGGATTTCTGTTTCATGGCAGGCAAGGGAGAACACAGAATTTGTTGTTTTATATATGATGTAAACTTAACTGTATGGCAGCTTAACAGAAACTAAATATACATTGTAGATTTCAGTAAAAGGTAAACTGTAATAATTACAGTACTCAACAGTTTGAGTAAAAGGTACAATTATAATAAATACATTGTTACGCATAAATACAGTATGTAGTTATACAACTAATTACACCAAAGTGTAGTTAGCAATCTCACAATACTGCAGCATATCCCACTCTGTATTGTGACTTAGATCCGTCGGTGTATATCGCTTAATGTGGACCTTCTCGGATTATATGTTCTGTTGTATGTTGTCTATGGTGTTCTGGAGTATATGAATAACTTTTTGATAAATATTTTAAGTGTGTAAAAATTCTTATTTTATTCATTGTCCAAGGAGGAGGTAATTTTAATGTTAAAGGTAATTGTATATTTATATTTAGCTACTCAAATAATCTTCTGGCTCTAATTGGAAAAGGAGGTGGATGATTGTTTATAAACACATCTCTTAGTCCAAATAATTTTTTGGTTGGAAAATCATTTGTCTGAATCCTCACAGCACTCTTCATTGTTACCAGCTCTCTATGGAGAGAGAGGGGTAGTTCGCCACATTCAACTTGTAAAGAAGACGTTGGTGATGATCGAAAAGCTCCTCAACTTATTCTAAGGCCTTCATTATGAACTGGGTCTAATGTTTTCAGCGTTGCGTCTGATGCCGAGACATATATTTCGCTTCCATAATCAATGAGAGACAGTGCGTTGCTTTATACAGCAAAACAAGGGTATGTCTATCGGCTCCCCAAGTAGTGTTCGATAGTTTTTTTTTTTAATTAGGTTTAATGCTCTTTTACATTTTGATTTCATGTATGTTATGTGGGCTTTCCAGTTTAACTGAGTCTCAAATACTAATCCCAAAAATTTTGCTGTTTGGCCAATTGGTATGGAATGATTTCTGATTTTTAAATCTATTTCTTCAAATTTTTTCCACTTTTTATCTTTATAAAACATTACTGCCTGAGTTTTTTGTATAGAAAATTTAAAGTCTACAGATGAGGCCCATTCATCTACTTTTATTATAGTTTAATAATTCGCTCTGCATGTTTTTATAAGAGCTGCTGAATAACATATGGCAAAATCATCCATATAGAAGTTACTTTTAATTCTGATAGGTAGATTATTACTGAAATCATTTATTGCTAAAGTAAAGAGTGTGCCAATAAGGACACTTCCTTATGGAACACCATTTTCAAGTGAAAATGTACTTGAAAATACATCATCAATTCTCACTTGAAAAGTCTGATTTGTTAAAAAGGTTTGGATAAACCTAAGTAAATATCCACGGATGTCGTTTTTATGTAACGTTTTTAATATTGCATATCTCCATTTAGTATCATATGCCTTTTTAATGTCAAAAAAGATGGCTATAGTAATTTGTTTTCGTTCAAATCCTCTTTGTATGTGGTCTTCCAAGTCAGACAGAGAATCCAGTGTAGATCTATTACATTGTGACCCAGATTGAGTGGGAATAAAATTTTATTTTCTCGAATGTGCCAAGTTAGTCGAAGCATTTGCCATTTTCTCTGGTAATATGCATAAACAGCTTGTTTAAGAAGTTGGTCTGTAATTGTTTACATTACTGGGATCTTTTCCAGGTTTGGGGATAGGAATAATTATAGCTTTACGCCATTCATCAGGAAATAAATTACGAAGCCGCAAGTGGTTATAAAACTCTAATAAGTACGTCCTTGCCAAAGGTGCTAAATGGCAGATAATTTCAAGACAAATACTGTCACCTCCAGGGGCAGATTTATTGCTGTTCAACAGAGCAAATTCCAACTCTTCCATATCAAATTTTCTATTATAATATATGTCTTCCACTGTTTAAAAATTTATTGCTATTAATTCTACATTATTTTCCTTGTGCGGAAATGCTCCTCTAAATTTTTGTCGCTAATTACATTGACTAATTTTTCACCTATTACATTACTTATTTCTTTAGGTTCAAGTATTCTTTTCCCATCTTTTATTATGGCATGCCTAGGTGGTTTAACATGTTTACCATTCATTTTCCTGAATTTTTCCCATATTTTTTGTAAGGGAGTATTATTAGAGAGATCTGATATGTATTTCCTCCATGAAATGATTCTTCCTTGCATTACTTCTCTTTTAAATTTTGCAGATATTATGTTATATAGAGGTTTTAATGTATCAATTTCTAATAATAATATAGTCAGTTTTTGTAAAGTTCCTTCTAATGTCGGTAATGTTTTGTTTATTTTACTGAACTTTCAATTCAAATTATCTAATCTTCTTCCAATTTGGTGTTTTATTTTTATTAATTCTGTTAGTTCTTCAGACCACCATGGGACTTTCTGTTTTGTTGGATGAGATTTGGATATTGGTATTGCTTTATCAGCAGCATTTGTAATGAATTCAACAAGAAATTTATTAGTTTCATTATGGTCTTTTAAATATTCAAATGATGGGATATTCCTAGTGTGGAATTCATATTGCTCCCAATCTGCTTTATAAATGTTATATTGAGGGACATGCTTGGTGGGATGACTGAATACAGAAAAATGTTTACCGTTCATGTGACTTCTGATTTTTCCTTTAATTTATATAGAATTAAAAGCAGTGACTATCAGAGGACAGCTTTCCTGATAAAACTGTGTATAAGAAGATATAAAAACTATAAATTTCAAGATATAAAACTATATACGAGGTATGTTCAATAAGTAATGAGAAAATGTCAGGCAAGACACTAAATATGATTTGATCAAAATACTACTTCATGGTGAAGTACACATACATATATTCTATAAAATGACAAACTGGCAACTTTCGATATTTGTAGGTCTGAGTGCAGTGGTGAACTAGGTGGAACCAGTCTGATCCGGTTTGCCGATCTTTGAACACTTGTCAAAATGCAGGGAAACGTGGAGCAACGTTACGCCATCAAATTTTGTGTTAAACTTAAGAAAACCAAACAAGAAGCTTATGGAATGTTAAAGGAGGCCTATGGGGACGAACAGATGAGCCAAGCAAGTTTCTATCGGTGGTTTAACAGATTTTCTGATGGAAATGAACAGGTTGAGGATGAATCCAGATCTGGAACACCGAACTGATGCAAGTGCATGCAAAGAAGAAAACATTGAGGAAGTGCAAAGGTTAGTGATGCAAGACCGTCGAATATCTGTGAGGATGCTATCTGAAGCTGTTGGTATTAGTATTGGCACAGTAGAGACAGTTCTGACCGAAGATCTGAAGCTCCACAAAGTCTGAGCCAAGTTCGTGCCAAAGATCCTCTCCGACGACCAGAGGCAGTTTCGTGTGGAATGTTGCACTGACATTCTCGAAATGATAGAGGCTGATTCAGGTTTCCTGAATAAAGTAGTGACTTGCGACGAGAGTTGGGTGTTCACCTACGACCCTGAGAGCAAACGTCAGAGTGCTCAGTGGAAGCACGCGACCTCCCCCAGACCCAAAAAGGCAAAGATGAGCAGGTCGCAAGAGAAGGCCATGGTTATTCCTTTCTTTGACTCCCAGAGGCTCATTCATATTGAATGGGTTCCTCAGGGTTAAACTGTCAATAAGGAATATTACCTTACTGTTCTGAAAAGGTTCAGGGAGAAGATGAGGAAGAAGAGGCCTCAGCAGTGGAGGAGTGGTCAGTGGTGGTTCCACCAGGACAATGCCCCATGCCACAAGTCAACGCTGGTGACCACCTGGATGGCCGACAGGGGAATGAAAGTGGTACAACACCCACCCTACAGCCCTGACCTAGCCCCTTGCAACTTCTTCCTGTTCCCACGCATGAAAGACAGCCTCAGGGGAACCAGATTCCAGTCAACAGAGGAGCTGAAAGAGGCATCGGAAAGTTACCTGAAGGGACTACTGAAAAAGGACTTTGAGGAGGTCTTCCAGGATTGGGAGAGGCATGCAGAAGTGGGTAGCTGCGAGAGGCAATTATTTTGAAGGAGACAAAGTTGTGTAAGCTTATGAAAATAAAGTAGTGTCTCTCCTGACATTTTCTCATTACTTATTGAACATACTCGTGTATATATATATATATATATATATATATATATATATATATATATATATATATATATATATATATATATATATATATATATATATATATATATATGTGTGTGTGTGTGTGTGTATACATACATACACACATACATACACACACACATATATATATATATATATATATATATATATATATATATAATATATATATATATATATATATATATATATATATATATATATATATATATATATATATATATATCTACCTTGGTCATGTATATGTAGTGCCCTCTAGCATCACTTGAACATTCTAGTCTAATCACTGCAACCCCACTCAGCAGTCTGAAAATATTTTGAAAATCTCAGGTTAAATAAAGCCGACGAGAAAATCGTAATTCTAAATGCTTTTAAACAAACCATAAAGTAAAATAATTTCACTGGCACTAATAATACACATTCTGCAAAGTAAAACTTGTTAACGAGATAAAAATATACTTCGTACACGAATCTCGAATGTAAGAGAACATTAGTGAATCTTGACTCTTTGGGGGGAATAACAACAGAGCACTGCTTGGGGAATTTGTTTATTTTTTCGAAAATGATCACTCCCATTTTCATTCTTTAACCATCAGATCGTGGATGAGCACCATGTCCAGAAATCTTCCATAATCATGACCAGAAAGCCAATTACCCCTACAAATTCTGAGCCATTCACATCTTCGCATTCTCTCATTTCCTCACACCGTCTACCGATCACCTTGTTGGTCCTCCTGCATAACAATCCCATATTGTACATCTTTTTTTACCAATCAGCCACCATCTATTCTTTCAACGTGACTGAACCATTTCAAAACTGTCTGATCCATATTTTCACCCAAAGTAACTTTTCTACCACCGGTTTTAGGTATATACTTATTACTCTTTCACTTCTTATGCCAGTTCTTCTGTACAAAACATTTATTTTGAAATCTTTCCCCTTCTTATCATCTACTCGTAGTCAATATCAACTCCACTTCGCTGTTTTAAAAAGTCCTCCTTACAGTCCAATCTGCTTCACAGACACATGAAGTTTCCATCTGATCTTTTGCACACATATCAAGTTACCTTTCATTTCAGCCATCAGGTAATGCACTTCACCTCACACAACCATCAGCCAATATAAGTCTTACAAAATATCTATTTAAATTAACTGCTTCTCTCCTTTTCTTTTCATGTTAACAATCACTGCTCCATCTTCTGTGGCCCCATTTTTCCTTTTCATCCTCTAGTTTCTGCAGTTTTCCTTGATTATTCCCAGTCAGTACAGTATCATTTCCACACACTAGACATTCCATACTCCATTTACGACTGATTTTCTTATCCTACACCATTTTACAAAACGTCATCCATAAAGACGCGAAATCGCCAAGAAGACATAAACACATTCTTTCGCCTTCAAATTAGGGAACACCTTTCATGTCCATCATAAAAATTTTTCATTGCTCTAAAATACTTAAGTCTACACTATAAATTCTCAACAAACTCCACACTGACACTGTCAATTGTAATGCATGATTTTTCCCTGCCAAGGTATGCTATTTAACCCTTTTCCTTTTATTTTCAAACTTCCAAATAACTATAATAATAAATACTTGATCGACACACCCACTTCCTTGTTTAAACTACCACCATTATGACTCTGTCAATTCTATTGCCGTTTTTCTTATTTTCTTAATCAAAATCCCACCACACAAATTTCATTTGATATACTAAATAATGTCATGCCAAGCAATTCTTTCAGTAAGCAATTCTTTCAGTGTACTATTTACAAAGGAGTAATTATTTTTTTACCCTTTCTTCTGGAAGATGTCTCCCATCCAGAGAAACTATACAAACCTTGGTCAGCCACTTAATCACACTTTCCGTAGGATAATTCAGAGCCTCCCTTGTAATGCCCTGACATCACTGCGTTTCCATTCTTTACCCTCTTGATTTTCCTCCTTATATCCTCCTCAGTTGCCACAAGAAGTATTCTCGATCATACGGTACATTACCTTTTCACTCTTTCAACGTCCACATTCAAAAGTCTTTTCAAAATATTCGTAGAACCAAAAGTACGTGCTCTCAGTAAAAATTTCCTGTATGTATCTTTTATTTTGAGATATATTTACTCTGCATTTACTTCCCTGTAGACACCTTACTCTCCCTCAAGTCCCTCTTCTCATTACCTCCTTCCCATTTACCATTTTCATTTTTTACATGTCTCTGTTTTTCTTACCTTCCCTTTGAAAACATTATCCATCCTACTGTATTCCAGTATGTGATTTTCCCTACCGTTAAGCAGTTGCACCTTATATTACCATCTCTGTTTTCTTTCACTAAGCTTCTGATTTCGCATCTCCATCCCTCTTCCCACCCTCCACAAAAGACAAATATTCCCTGTTGACTCTTAGTATGTTGCTCTGCATTTAACTCTACATCTCTCCCCTTGTGTCTGTTTCTTTTTTGCAGATACAGTTATTCTGTTCTGTGGAAGCTTGCTTTCGCAATTGCTTTGGTTTTTACTAGGTTTTTGTGAGTCTAGGTTGGCCAATAATAATAATAATAATAATAATAATAATAATAATAATAATAATATGCGAAGGATATAGACCCTCTCTTAAACAGGTCTTATTAAAAAGGATGGCTGTATTATGAATTTATCTATACAGTATCTTTCTATTTTTCTTATAATCTGCTTTTTCAGGCTCAGCGATATTGTCAGCAACTGGCCAATATTCATATTGGAAAAAGGATAGTGTGTGGAATGCGGGAAGTCTTTTATTGAAATATTCAATCAGAAATCCGTGGAATCTTCGTCGTAAGGTTACTTCAGGTTGTGGTACCATCGACATGTTTCGACCATCTCGTTGGTCATCCTCTGTACAAGGTTGAGAAAGATCTGGAGAAACAAGGCACTTGGGTTGGCATTTATAGGGGGTCTTGATCGGTGCTGAATTATGATTGGCTGCCCAGGGCAGGTCATCTCCCATGTTGATGTTCAGGGCCTATCTTGCGTGTGAGCGGCATTGTAGTGCTGGGGATGAATAGGAGAACCCCAATCCTCGTGGATGCGAATTTTGATTCGCCTGTTCGCCATGGGGGTCGCTTGGCAGGTCTCCTGGCGGCTGGGGAGGAGAAAGGTTTCTGGGTAATGTTGAGGGCTGGTTTTCCCACGCGCGTAATGCTTCCAAGAGGCGCAGGCGGTGGTGGTCTGTAGTTCGGTCAATTATTTCCATATTCATGTTTATACCTTTTCTTGCAATTCTTTGGTTATGGGCAGTCCTGGCATGGTTAAAGATGGCTCCCTCTTGGGCATGGCAGGAAATCCTCTAGGAGAAACATATGGTGGTCATACCGATGTAAGACCCGAGGCATCCTCGGGCGGGGCATGAGTACCAGTATACCATGTTGGTTTTCTTAAGGGTCCTGCTGAGGGGGGGCTGGATTGTTACATCACCAGGCTGTTGTCTTTGCTCTTGTAGTAAATGACTAGATAAATATTCTTATTGGAGTCAACTGGGCAGACATTATCCTAGATGATGTTCTTGAGGGCACGTTCATCTTTATATTTATGATGAAATTGTCCTTTATAGAGGAGCTCTATGTGTTCAGCGGCATTGGGGCGAGGTTCCTGCCGGTACCATTTATTGATGTTCACTTTGATAGACTCTTCTATATTCCGGTTTGGGTGTCCACTGTCGATAAGGGTCTGGGCTACATGTTCCATTTCTCCATGTGTGTCATTCCAGGAGGAGCAGTGCGAGAGGGCCCTCCTGACATAGGTGCTGATGGTGGAGTGCTTATACCTCTCAGGGCACTCGCTCGCCCCATTCATACACATGCCCAGGTTCGTCCACTTCATGCAGACCTTCGTAGAGAAAGAGGCCTCTCTCTGCCTCACGAGGACTTCAAAGAAGAGAAGGCAGTGGTTCTGGCTATGTTCGATGATGAAAACTGAGGCAGCTATAGTTGTGGAAAGCACACCTCAAGTTCTCGATTTCTTCCTGCGAATTGGTGCTGACGAAGGTATCGTCAATGTAGCACACGTACGCCCTTGGCTGGTCTGTTTTTTGATACCCTTTGCTCCACAGTGCCCATATAGAAATTGGCGAAGAGGACTCCAAGGGGAGAACTCATTGCCACCCTGTCAATCTGGGTGTACATATGGCCACAATGGTTGGAGAAAGGGGCCTTTTTGGTGCACATTTCCGGGAGGGTGCGGAGGGCATGCTCAGATGGGGTGGGATCCCATACACACGGTCCAAGATCATCTGATGGTCTCATCGATGGGACGTTGGTGAAGAGGGACTCCACATCCATCAGCAATACATCCTTCACCGTTGCCGCCAACGGCCGGTGTGAACCTCTGCCGACGACTTCACACTGCGGCTGCCCGGGGACATATGGGATAGATAGCATTCAGCCTCTTAGACCGGCATCGGGGCAGAATCTGACTGATGATAAGCACAGGGGTTACCTTACTGTGCATCTTGACATTCCCTGTAGATGTACCCCAAGGTGAAGGGTGTTTACAGGTGGTGTTACTGTCTCTATCATCCTGTTCGCCTCCCACCTGGTCTCTGGATAGGGCTCTATAATTCTTCGGAATTTGGTACTATCTGCCAGGATATCATCCAACCTGATGGTAGTCCCGGTTTTGCGAGAACAAAAGCGGCGGTCTTGTCGGCCCTAATGAACGGTGATGTCCTCCTTCTTTTCAACTGCTTGGCCACCTCCCCAGGCACCAGTCAATGATGTTTCTCTTGTAGTCGCCCCAGTTTGTAAGGGCCTTAGCCAACAGGAGGGGTTGAAGGGCATCCATCGTTTGGAGGTTGCCAAGGATATTATCCATGAGATACTCGATCTCAAGGCGCTTGTCCAGGGACTCGGCCAGGTGATGTAGCGGCAATTAAAGCCCATCTTCAGGATTTCCTCTTTTTCGGGAGTCGGAGTATAAGTTGTGAGATATATATATCCCTCTTTCTCTTGAGGAGGCATAGCTTGCCCCCTGCTGAGGGCAATCAGCTTCTTGGTGATGGTTAGTTCTCATCCAGTTTTTCTGCACCTTTCATCCAAGCGACATAGGCATTGATGATGCCACTGCAGTGTCCTGCCGTTCTGGATGGTGTTGTTCTGTTCCTCCTCTTCCAAATCAAAGGCTGCCGCCTCAGGGTTGCTGCCAAGGCACGGGGAAGTCCGCCCACCAGAATACAAGTTTTTCTCTCCTCGATGATCTTTGTCAACCACATCCAGATGACCAACGAGATGGTCGAAACATTTGACGGTACCACAACTCATAGAGCCTGAATCCAGACGATGAAGGATCCCACGGATTTCTGCGTGAATATTTCATAAAAGACTTCCGCATTCCACTCCACTATCCTTTTTCCATATGAATATTGGCCAGTTGTTGACCAACATCGCTGAGCCTGAAAAGCGAATTGTAGAAGGAAAATAGAAAAGTTACTGTATCAAATAATAATAATAATAATAATAATAGTTGATATCGTTCCTATAATAGTAGTAGTAGTAGAAGCTATATTACCAAAATATATGGAAACAGTTTAATAAGTGAGAAAAATATATAAAATGTGGTTGCCTCAAAATTCCTCATATTATTTCACGATAATAACTCTTACTTTATAAAATAATAATAATAATAATAGTTGATATCGTTGCTATAATAGTAGTAGTAGTAGAAGCTATATTACCAAAATATATGGAAACCGTTTAATAAGTAAGAAAAATAGATAAAATGTTGTTTCCTCAAAATTCCTCATATTATTTCACGATAGTAACTCACTCTCTCTCTCTCTCTCTGTGAATAGCCTCATCGAATATTTGTCTTTACTTTCGGGAATTTGTTAGAAAATGGAGGTATTCGATGCTGGTGGTCCCATACGTCGTCTAATCGAAGCGATCTATCTCTCTTCAACCGCCATCAGTGTTTCCTTTATCTAGAAGCAATTTAAATTTCTTGTACTTTTTTTTTAGGGGGGTATAGTTCAAAGACCGTTTTTTTTCCCCATAATTTAGAAAATTCTCTACGGATTCTGAGTGTTCTGCTTAGTCTAAAATTTATGACTGCTGAATTGTTCTAATCATTCAAGGGATCACATAATAATGGGAATCCTGTTTATATATTTTAAAACGCTTGTGTTCTTCTGTTCATTTTCAAAATTGGAAACTCACAGACATCAGGGTATTAATGCTAAACATTCACTGAACTTCGTTTGTTTTAAAACAGTATATGATATCTCAGACTGTCCATTAAAGAACTCTTAACGGTCCAATATGCTATGTATGATGCGATTTTATTTTTCATTGATCATTACGAAAATTCATAATCTTCATGGTGTTTTATAAATCATAATACTAATATAGCTATCGTGATCATCTTTCTTATAAACCACACATCTTTTTTCCATCCCTCAGACCTTTCTTTACTGTTGTTGGTTATCAATCAATAAACTGGCAACAAAAGTTATCTACAATTCGTCCAGCACCTACTCTCTGACTATCATCCTTGCCATACATCCCTGACGGGTTCGATCATTCATATCGTGCTTTCGAAAGTATCATCCTAATGTTTCATAATGAACACTTGATAAATTTACTCACTGGAATTGGCATATCACTGCTGACCTTCTCCCGCTCTTTTTACCATAAATACTTTTCAGTCGACAAATTTTACCCACGTTACGACTTAAAGGTCCTCAGATTTTTACATCTCTTTATGGATTTTATATTACTAGTTTATCTACTGCCCAAAGACACGCCTGGCTTCATGCAGTCCTACCATGTCTGCTTCTACTTTCTTTGTTCCCATATAAAGATTTTGCCTCATCAGCTCTTCCATTAGCTCATCTGGCCCAACTACCATCACCTGTATCCAGTAGACATTGAAATAGACTCATCTTCTTGTTCATGCTTTCCCTGATTATTTCCTAAAACTTCTTGCCCTCTTTCCTGTTAACAGTTTCAGAATATATCCTCTTGGTCACTATCTTGTAACTATATTTTCCGCAACGTTCTGTCTTCATTTCTTGAATTCTCATCTCTTTTACTGGACCATCATTTCACTGTTCTTTCACAGACCTTTTAACCTACGCTTTCAAGTAGTAGTAGTATTAAAGTAGTTTAACCAGACCACTGAGCTGACTTTCAGCTTTTATAGGGCTGGCCCGAAGGATTAGGATAAATACTGTTATAGGGTTCGTGTCTTCATACTGTAACACATACACGCAATAAATACATTTTAATTGTTTCAGCCATAAAAGGTACATTAAAATTCATAATACGTTAAGTAATATTTAAAAAAAAATTTAATTTAAATTCGACAAATGCTTTGTTTTCGTGCTTTTATTATTTACTTATTTTTATATTTTAACTATCAAACCACAGTTCCTCATGAGCAACAAAATCTGAACGACTGAAAATGTAAAATATTCTGACAAAATTTCATTTATTGATTTATTCCCAAAAGTTGACAGTCAATGTTGGCTACATTTCTGAATAATATACAATATAAGGTCTGACTGTTATTATCACCTTGCACTCTGAGTACTTGGGAGCTGGCCACGGGCTGCTCTTATTATGCCCATGTGTCAGACGAGTGTGGCCTATCCTGAGACTTGTTAAAATTACTTGTGCGTGGTTTTTTTCTCTCTCTCTCTCTCTCTCTCTCTCTCTCTCTCTCTCTCTGGTATGATGAACTCCATTTTTAACATTAGGTTTTATTTGTTTCAATTTATTACTTAGGTTCTTCATCCCATGGCAGGCCATACTTATTTATGATACCATTTTTACAGTGTTATATAATCAATAACAGGGATATCTGCATTTGATCCTGTCATGTGGGTTGCTTTAGCCGCTTTGTCTGCATCTTCATTTCTTTGATCCTCAAGGCAGGGATCCAACCTATTTCTACATTTTTTCCTATTATTATATGTTATGGAGATATATTTTAATTTGTTGTACTGTATTACTTCTTTTAATGTAACTCTGAATAGTTTCTATAGCACTTTTCGAGTCACTAAAAATCACAAAATTATCGAATGTTCCTTTAATTATTTTTATAGCTGATGCAATTCCATACAATCTGCTGTAAATACCGAAGCATTATTAGAATGAGAGAACTGATAAGTTTGGTCTTGCACACGCAGCATATCCTACCTGGTGTTCATTTAGGATCCATCTGCATATATTATGTAAATGTGGACCTTTCGGCTTTTATGCTCTACTGTATATTATGGTGTTCTGTGTATAAGGAGTTACTTGATAAATACTTGAGGTGTGATTTGGTCTATTAGCGCAATTTGTATATTTATATTCAGTGACTCAAACAATCTTCTAGCTCTAATTGGGAAAGGTGGTGGATGGCTATTTATAGATACATCTCTTAATTCAACAATTTCTTTTGTTGGAGAGAATCACTTGTCTGAATTCCAGCACTTTACATTGTTACTAGCTCTCTATGGAGAGACAGAGGTAGTTCACCACATTCAACTTGTAAAGATGATTTTGGTGATGATCTAAAGTCTCCTGAGCATATTCTAAGGCCTTCATTGTGAACAGGGTCTAACATTTTCAGAGCTGCATCCGATGTTGAGCCATATACTTCGCTTCAATAATCAATGATGGACAGATTTGTCCCTTTATACAGTACAGTAAGGGTATGTCTATCGGCTCCCCAAGTACTGTTTGATAGTTTTTAATTAAGATTTTAATGCTCTTTTACATTTGACTTTATTGCATGTTATGGTGGGCTCTCCAGTTCAAGTGAGTATTTGAATACTAACTTCAAAAATTTTGCTGTTTGGCCAACTGGTATACTATGGTTTCTGATTTAAGTCTATTTTTCACTCTTTTTCCCCACTTTTTATTTTATAAAACATGGTTGCTTGAGTTTTATCTATGAAAATTTAGAAGTTTACAGATGAGGCCCATTCATCTATTTTCACTATGCTTTTAAGTTAATGGATTCATTCTGCATGTTTTATTCGAGATGCTGGAATGATATATGCAAAATCATCCATGTACAGATTACTTTTAATACCAATAGGTAGATTATTACTGATATCATTAATTGCTAACTAAACAGTGTGCCACTAAGGACGCTTCCTGGGAATACCCATTTTCAAGAGGAAATGTTCTAGACAGATCAATTCTCACCTGAAAACTGTGGATTTGTCAAAAAGTTTTGTATAAACTCTAGGTAAATGTCCATGGATGTTGTTGCTTAGTGGGAGTCAAAATTTTATTTTCTCAAATGTGCCATGTTAGTCGAGCATTTACCATTTTCTCTAGTAATTTGCATAAACAACCTGTTTAAGAAATTGGTGTATAATTATTTACATTACTGGGATCCTTTCCAGGTTTGGGGATAGGAATTATTATAGCTTTACGCCATTCATCTGGAAATAAATTTCGAAGCTATAATGATCATAAAACTTAATGGTACAACTTGCCTAAGGTGCTAAGTGGCAAGATAATCTCAAAAACAAATATTGACACCTAGGAGCATATTTATTGGCTGTTCAAGAGATATATTCCAACCTGGACATTAAATTTCTATTATAATATATAAGTATCTCCTATTGTTTCAAAAATTTATTGCTATTAATTCTATTTTATTTTTCTTTTGTGTGGGAAGTGTTCATCTAAATTTTTATCGCTACTACATTTTGCTAAATTTTCTCCCATTATATTATTTATAATTTCTTTTGAATCAGGTGTTCTTTTCTCATCTTTTACTATGGCATGTCTAGGTGGTTTAACATGGGTACCATTTATTTTCCTGAATTTTTCCCATATTTTTTGTATGGGAGTATTACTGGAAAGATCTGATACGTATTTCCTCCACGAAATCATTCTTCCTTGAATCACTTTTTTTTTTTTTTAATTTTGCAGATATTTTGTTGTATAGAGGTTTTAATGTATCAATTTCTAGTAATAATAGTAATTTTTGTGTGTTCCTTCTAACATTCTTAATGTTTTATTTATTTTACTGAACTTTCTATTCAAAATTATCTAATCATCTCCCCTATTTAATGTTTTATATTTATCAATTTGGTTAACTTATCGACCACCATGGAACTTTATGTTTTGTTGGATGGGTTTGACTGGTATTGCTTTTATCAGTAAGCATTTTTAATGAAATCAACAAAATTTATTAGTTTACTATGGTCTTTAAATATTCAAATGGTGGGATATTTATGTGTATTTATATCGCTCCCAATCTGCTTTATAAAATGTTATAGTGTGAGGGACACGTGTTGCAGGATTATTTTGTAATAAGGAAATTAATATTGGGAAATGATCACCGCTATCTACTGTATTCCAATCTAAGAATTGTCAACTATACTTGTTGTACATAAAGTTAAGTCTACTGGAGGAAAATGTCTCATGTGCTTTGAAAATGTGTTAATTCTATCATCATTTATATAGCATATGTTTGAATCCATGAATTCTTCTATTTTGCTACCTGTTCTATTTGAGTTTGTACAATTACAGTCCCATATTGGGTTATGAGCATTAAAATCAGCCTTCTAATAATGTAGGTCTGGCATTGTTAAGTAAATCTTTAAGTTTATCAATGGCGTAACTTTATTAGGTTGGTTTGCATGTTATAAAATTGTGTAATTATCGTTTTTATTCGCATTTTAATAATTGATATTTGCAAGTCAGTAAAATTTACAGGTACTTGTCATATACTGTTATGTACATATAGCATTACCTAAATTTCTTCTTCTTCTCTACATGTATATTATGGGTATATTTACTTTGTTGATATTGTTTGTTGACATGTTGTAAACATAGTATCACTGTCTATATTCCTTTAGTAATCGTTGTATTTCTTCCAAATGTAATCTGGTCTGTAGACCATTTATTGTTCCATTGTATTATAATTATTGAAAGTATAACAGTGTGTTCAAGTGTTATTTTCTTTTTGTGGATCATCAACTTCCATTTTTTCTAAAATCCTATTTACAATATTTATTTGTTTTACTTTATAAGACATTATGTGTCCAATGCACATACAGCCCTTTTTGTGAGTGTTTAAACTAGTAGTTTCTTTATTTCTGTATCTTATAAAATTTCGTATAGTGTCTGATAAACTGTCTTTGTTGGTGTTTTGTTTTGTTGCACAGTTCAATGAAATATCTATTACACTCCATATGTGTTTTCATGTGTCGTTTCTTCTGTTTACTCTTGATGCGCTCCACACAGATGGAGTAATCTCTTCTCCCACTACATGACCTTTTTCTTGTCAATGGTTTGTTCTCTACTATTTCTTGGGATGTTCTGCATCTGTTTCAATTGGTTTTATTATTACTTTAGAGACAAAGGTATATTCTATTTTTTGGTTTATGTTCTTTCTTTGGTTTGCCTTTATTTTGATGGATGTAACTCTAATAATAGTTGATTTTTGTTGGTCTTGTGTGAGCCCTCTCTAAAGGCCTCTTTTTTTTCTTTAGTTTCTAATTCAGAATATCTGTCTCTAATATTTCTGTGGTGCTTGTGTTATCTTCTAGTGTTTCCATTTCTCTTAACATCTCAAATGAATTTGAACAAATATTTGTGTGTTTTTCTTGTTTCATATAGTAGTTTCTTCTTGCAAAGTGGTTATTTTTCTTTGAGACTGATCAATCAGGGTTTTGTTACTTTTATCTATTTCCATTTTTGTTTCATTGTTTGATCTGGTTACAGCAGAAAACATTCGTTTCCTAGCAGGATCACGCATTCCTCTAACTTTTAATTCTAATTTAGCCTCTTTTACAGGCATTCCTGTCCTTTCCTGAAGTAATCTTAATTTTGTATTGTATATACAATACATACACTCTTAGATCTTGCATGGTGTTTTTGTCTCAGTTAACACTTCGGTTCATCACACTCTCCACTGTGTGGTATGTTTGTCAGGATCCACAATATGCACACATACAGACTTATTACGGTAATTTTTCTTTGTTATGTCCATAATACTTCAGTTTTGCACTGTAGTGGTTTTGGGAAACATACGGTTCAGTTCTCTGCTCTGGCCCATGGTTTTAATTTTCAAGGGTAATTAATGGCCTTCGAATTTTATCTTTGCTATTCTCAGTGTTTTTCCATTACTCCGTCTACTGGCTATGTTGTATATTTCGCTACCTTGTACATGGTTGTATTAAGGGAATCCAGCAATATATTTTTTCTCTATTGGTTCCTTCATCATTATCAGGGAGTACTATGGTACCCTGTGTCTGTCTCATATTGTCGTTTTTTTACATGTACCTTATATTGTCAATATTTTTGTAGTTTAGTAGTTTTCTGACTGATTTTTTATTGTGGTTTCACAACCACATATCTGATCTTTTATTTGTCTGAATGACATTTTAGTAGTTGAAATGTCGACTTACAGGAAGTTTTCACCTAATGCCAATAATTTCTTCTCTGTTTCTATGTCAGAATCGTGACTCAATCTCCACTTCTAAAGAGGAGTCATGGGAGTCATGGGTCAAGATATTTGTTTTTTTTTTTTTGTTTTTTTTTGGTTTGCTTTTTATTGGAGCATAGGGCTCCAGTGTGATTACATTACTATTTTTTTCTGATTTTTTCAGAGAGAGGTTATCAGAGGAGGTTCCAGCGGTCGTTAACTGTGCCGAGTCGCTACCATCAAAGGGCTCAGGGGTACTTAAATCTTTAACACTACTGAGGTAAAGAAAAAAAAAAATAAACCTGAAAACCTTAAAAACATATCATCAGCCTTTCATAGGGTTTATTCTTCCATCAATGGCACAAGTGAGAACTGACTCCCAAATGTCCGCCCCTTACCCTATCCCACAGGAGATGGCACAACATGATTAGAGTGGCCCAAGAGTAAGCCAAACCAGCTTGCTAGGATTGACAATATTACTAGAACACAACCATCCCCACCCTAATCATGTTATGGGCAAACCGGATAGAATGCCAAGAGTCCTATCCCCAGAACCAGACGCCCCTGGAATCCGTGGTCCAGCCCCAAAGAATAGTTCCGCCTGATATCTTTCAGGCCTGAACTTTATCGGGCAGTTGATGGTCCTACTACAATTTCCACTATTTAGCTTCAGATATAAACCCAATCCCAGTTATTATATTTTTCCCGATTTATCAGGTCCAATAAATTTTAGCAGAAGCGGAAAATTCCGCAAAAATTAATTCAAAGGAATACGGAATGGTATATGGGACTCTTGAACTCAAACCCGGGAAAATATTCCTGGGGTTCAAGAGACCCCTCACCACGTCAAGATGGTCCCAAATCGAGGGGGGCCTACGCTTTCAAGAACTCCTTTTCATCTAAAGACATGGCCCTTGATTTAACACCTCAACAGTTCTTAATTCTTCAGTATATTTGGAAGTCAAAATTCTCCATATTCTTCTCATAAACTCTATCATAAATAAGTTAAATCCATCGTTCAGTTACCAGGTTGATCAGGCAACTCCCAACTTCTGTTATTAATATGTTCATCATGCTTAGAAAACACTAAATTAGTTATTTTCCTCATATTTTGCGCGTGACGTATCATTTCCGTTTCACCAGAGGTTCTCCAACAGCTTTCCTTTAACATCCTCTGTGTTATGATTATGATAATTAGCAAGTCTTTGTGGGTATGATTATGTTTATGAATTATTAATTTGTAGATTAACTCTGCATTATTCAATAAGCATCCTCATTCAAATACTCATTTTATTACATTTTTTCGCAACTCATATATAACATCACTTTCAGAATATTTATTTTTTGTTACATAATGGAAGAGAAACAAAGAAAGTTATTAGAAAAATGGGGGGATTGCAAAATGTAGATAAAATAAGAGGTACTGATGGGAAATTCCAACGATATAAAATAGAAAAAAGTTTGTTATGATGAGAAGTAAGGGAAAAACAATAACAAGGGAAAGTGATTGCTAAAATAAAAAAGATATTTTCGGTTTTCGGAAAGAAAAAAAGCAATAAAAAAAAAGTATTGACAATAAGGATATCACAGAAAATATGAGATGGATATTTGGGTGAAAGGGAAGTCATAGCAAACCACGGAGTAGCAAACAATGACAAAATGCAACCACTATCATTACTGTCTTATTTGCAAACTGAATACATTACTATAACGGCTAAGTTGGTTCTCTAAATTCATTGAAAGTCACACGACACGACTCTACAGCGTCGGGTGAGTTGGATTTACCCTCCGTGCTGAGTTAAACGTTAAAATAATTACATCGTTAAAAAAAAGTCCCAAAAGCATGGGATTTTGAATTATTTCGATTCCACGCTTGCCAACTGTTAAAGCCTATGTTATTTTTTAATTCTCTTTGTAAAAACACGAGTATATCCTCAAACACGATGCATGTATGTGTGTGTGTGTGTGTGTGTGTTTCATCAGCAATGATTAACACTATTACTCAAATATTTGTTAGTGATTAAACTGACAATAGCACGAATATCATGTAAAATTCTGTAGGATGAATTTATGATTTGCAGTTAGTTTATAGACTAAGCATATATACTCGTATAATGCCGTGATAGCTATAATGAAAATCATTTAAAATAAGAAAGTTACGAACCCTTGGCACCCAAGGTACAATCATCTAATAAAAGGTTTGGAGAAAATATTAATCCGACTGTCCACCTAAGAACTGCATAAGGAGACATATAAAGGAAAGGGAGATGGATTTATGCTTCCTTCACAGAAAGAATTCTAGAATATTTCTCCCTCGAGGAGTTTTCATCTTAGACGAAAGAACAAATACTGTGATAATATATCGTGCCGCCGTCATCAAATACTGGTGAACAAAAGCAATTCTCTCTCTCTCTCTCTCTCTCTCTCTCTCTCTCTCTCTCTCTCTCTCTCTCTCTCTCTCTCTCTGGACACAAACACCTCCAAAAGACAAAGAGGCAAGATTCGTAAAGCATTGCGACACTGATATGAGCCCAAAAGGGGAATCTTGTGAGGTTCCGGATGTTGGGAGATTTAGTGTTCATTCATACGAGTAAATGGACCTTCGCTGACGTCCCAGATAAAGGAATAAAAGAGGCTCCTTCATACTATGTGATCGGAACCCTTTTGAAAGCATCTCTATTCAAAAATAGTGGAGGGCCGGCGAGCTCTCGAGTGCAAAACGAACTCAAATGGGATTATCTTTCAGGTTGTATTGTGAAAGGTTTCAATTTATAATGTGATATAAACGATAAAAAACTCAAATGTCGTCATGAGATCTTATACGCTCACGAAAGTCCCATTGGCAATAAAAGTGAGGGATTTTAGCATCTGTCTCGAAAAGAAAGAAAAGAGAAAACCCTAGTATTTGAAACTAGTGATTGCGGTAAGCGATGAAGGGAACTGAAACCTTCAAAATAAGCTATAGAAAAAGAAACTCAAACTTTGAGGTAAAAGTAAAAATTGACAACAGTTCCTTTTTTATTTCAAGCTGAGTATTTGTTGCGATGATATATAAACTTGAAAAATATTTTTTTTTTATAAAAATGAGTCAGACTAGGTTTTTTTTTATGTCACCCTACGTAAACCAGGTACCTACAAATAATCCTGGTTTATCATTCTGAAATGACTTAACTTTTCCAATGTGTTCCTTTGACCTTATGTTTCTCATCTTCGCTTCCCTTCTTACCCCATTATATAAACTCTGCTAAGGATCCATTGCAAGGCCTTTAACCTTTGCCTCTGAAATGAATTGACCACCCACTTTCCTACCATAAAAAGAGATTCGTTCTGCTGACCTTTTTTCTTTCTTTATATAAAAAAATTCTGACTTTCTACCCTCAGCTGACCAGTAACTTACCACTTTTCATATCTCAGCATCGTTATTTACTTCAAAATACCAACGTGGGCTTATCACGTCCGTTTTTCCAAAGACATTTGATCTCGTTTTAATTTATTTTTAAATAGTTCTACTTTTAATTCACGTGATTTTTTTAAAAAGTTTTCAAAATTAGTGTAAAACTGTATGACATGAGGTGAACCACTTGTGAAAACGAAAGAATTTTCCACCAGGATCCCCCTAAAAATGCAGTACCTGTCAGAGTAACATATAACAGAATGGGTTTAAAACCGACAGACGATACAATCACAAACAGACAAAAAGATCGAGACCACGCGGTTTTAGGGGTCAGCCTCCAGATGATAATCGTGATGTCCACTCTTTAAGTGCTGAGTGTGTGAGGGGAGTGGTAGAGAAAAAGGTTGAAGTTAAGGAAAATGACACATGGAAATTACAGAAGGGACAAGAAAGTAGAGTGCTGGTGTCTTTAACCACCGTACACGAATGCTACATCATCCTCAGAATCACTGGGGTCGTTCCTACGAAAAATAAACAGTGCTGTTACAGTTCACATATAAAAAGCATCGATAGCGGCAAGAGATACGGATACGGGACCTAGACAATAAAGAACAGACATGTGGTTTCTGGGGTTCGACTCGTGATGACGGTGGTGATGAATGCCCTAGTTGGGGTTAAGGGAGATAGCTGTGCATTTTGTGGGGGCATCAAGGAAAGGCTGAAGATAAGCAGGGTAATGGATGGAAAATTAGTAGATAGGTGAAACTGATGTTGACGTCAGCTAGCTTTGATCACTATAAATACTTTATGTATGGTATTTAATTGTTACGTAAAATTTCTCAGTCTTTCTTATGCTTGATTACGTCACTTCGAAAGTTTGTACCTTCGCTGTGATACTGTTAATTTAAATGATCTTAGATTTACCGTAACGACTTGTCATTAATATTCTCTCGAGATTCCGCTTTCATACTGCTAATTCTTTGTCATTCAATCGTTAAGCACTAATTTGTTATATCCGTAAAATATTCGTTCTCACTTTAACTGACTCTCATTCCGATCTCTCTCTCTCTCTCTCTCTCTCTTTCATTCTATCATTTATCGTGAAACGGTATCTAATTCCAACATTTCGTTTTCTCTGTCCCTGCTCTCTTGAACACCTATCATATTACGTTGTCCTGATCTCACGGATTGACGGACATCATAAGTATGAGAGAACAAAACTATCAGACTGAGATTTTGGCTTGAAAGATTACAGCCTTATAAACTATAATACCTCACTCGAAATTCTTAGTGAAAACTTGAGGCAAAATTTACAACTGGTCAAGAGAAAGAATGGTGAGGTTGCTCAACAATCAGAATTTTGTATACAAAACTAGGGCTGATGGCAGGGCTGATAGGGAAAGAGCAGTGTGAAAGTTGACAAGACACAGGCGTACACATTAAATACTTGTAATGAAACAGTTGTGTGGGAAGTCTGGCAATGAAGGAAGAGCAAAGAGAATGGAAAACCGTAAAATAAATTTTTAGAAAAACAATGTAGAGGGTGTTGGTGATCTATGGAAATGAAGATAAATTGTTAAAAGTGACGGTGTGTGTATTAGAGTGGAGCATGAAGATTGAAGAGTGACCTATTTGGTGTAAAAGTGGGCCCGAGTCTTGGTTGGGCTGTTTCAATAACAGTTTAATTTACAGCTGGAGTTCTGTGATAAGTCAGGGAAGGGATGTTTGATGTAGGTGCTATGTTATTGGGTAAGAATAGGAAAAGAAATTACAGAATCTAGTCAAAGGGGTATCCAAGTGTTTGAAGACCAGAAAGAGTAAATGGCAACCAGGAAAATAGAACATTAAATTTTGAATGGAAGGCGGAAGAACAGAAAGCAATTTATTCATGGAAGTATTTTGCATGAAATAGAAAAGATGATAAACTAGCTGAATCGAAAACAGGGAGCAGGTTATGTGTGAAAGATCTTTTATAATGGAATTCAAGGAGGTGATATATGAAAGGACTATTTAGCCAACTTTTATTTATTGAAGTGAAGTGTGAATGCTCAATCTGAATGAAAGAAAAAGGATGAAGCGGTTTAGAGGAACTGTATGCGAAGTATGTGGTGCTAAAAGAGATGAACGGGTGAGAAATGTAGAAATACAAGAAGCGTAAAAAAAAAAAAAAACTGGCATAGGCTAAAGGGGAACGAGACTGCACTGAGTAATTTGGTCATGTAGAAGGTAACGGGTGACGATAAATAGATTGTTAAGAGGTGTTTTAGCTAGAAGGAGCAGAGGTCACAGAGTGAGACAGATAGCAAACGCTACGGCATCAAGGAATCGGGATAGTACGTGCGGGATGGGGAATTTGGTGTCTATGTGTGTGGGAGATGTATGTTTGTGTCGAGGTGAGTGTGAGGGGATGTTGCCTGGGCGAACTATTCTTGAGTTTTCATGAAGAAGCTAATGTTACTGAAGTTTTTTGCACATGACG
>NC_089754.1:11840302-11937802 GCF_040412425.1 Macrobrachium rosenbergii
CAAGAATATAACAGAACTGTCAGTCGGACCGTCAACACAAACCCCTAACCCACTGTTTCCCCTTCCACCTCCCCTTTCCCTTTTCCCTCCCCCTCCCCCTCCACTTTCCCTTTTCCCTCCCGGGTTGGTCGTCTAGTTATACAGTACATGTACATTATATGCAGAGGAATCACATAACTTTCGCGTGGTATCAGATTTGCAGGTTTGCCACAAGGAGGAGAAAATTAAAAACATAGTACCCAGTACTTTCCTTTGATTGCTACATATTTCCAGGGTAAAATGAACAAAGTGAGAAAATTTTTGTACATAAGAAAATTTTACATAATAAAAAGAAGAAAAACCACTTGAAAGCAACATAGCAATTAGAATAACTAACAGTAAAAGTCCATTCTTACTGCAAACAAGCTAAGTGGCCAACACCTCAAAACCTAAAAACAAGATTGGCAGTTAAAAAAGATGGCCAAACTGATCCTTCTAACTACAGTAAAAGTATAAACATCACACTTTAAAGCGAAAATTAAACAAGAAGCGTTAAAAAATTACATACAAACAAACGACTTCTCACAGTCAAAAAACAAATAACCGAACACACGGCTAAGGTCTGACAGTTATTCACGAAACATTTGCACACAATTGCTTAACAATTTCTTTAATAATAAAACCATCTAACTTAAAAAAACCAGAACTAATGTTCATTATGATCCCATGATAAAATTTTATAAGAGCAGACTCTAGGATGTTACGTTTTATATAACCACTAGCAGCAAGAGCATTTGTTCTTTCACCTTTCTTCATGCTTCTTCCAAATAACCTTTTGCAAGCTGCCCCGTCTCACAATCATAATTTTACTGGTGACAATTTATCGTTGTTTTATCTTTTGTCACTTGAAAAACTCTTTTATTGAGAAGTATAAATTTCATATGAATTTGTTTCTATATAACCTCTGCAATCATGATTTTAACTACAAGTATACTTTGCAACTTGATGTAACACAGTGATTCACTGAAACAGCCACTATCCATCTCTCTATACTTTCAGTCCAATTCTACGATTAAGTTTGACTGAAAAGTAACATAGCTTATAATTCTATCAGGATTCTGGGCGTTCACTTGACACCCAAGTCGTTTAGAGAAACTGATTACCCTCGTTATTAAACTTGAGGTATTTTGTCCAGATGTCTTCAATGTTTCTCTTCCTGTTTCGTATCAAAGCTTCCTGTTGACTTACTCGTCACTTTTTCAAGCTTGCTTACGACTTCTGCAGTCCTTAAATCACTTGCCTCCCTCCTTGAAAAGACTGAATCAAAAGCAGTTCCTCTGTTAAATGAATTATCTCTTGCTTCTTTCTTTCTTACATGAGGTGACTCCTCTGCCGTCTCCCTAAAGTTATTGTTTTAATCCGCCTTAAAAACCTTTATAATGTTGAATGTGAACAAAATAATGTTGAAGTTGTTGAGATGAACATTTTGCCCAGTACCTACGACGTTAGATGAAGTGACGGGGTCAGAAATCTAGGGATACGTAGTATCCATTCCATCAATACTTTTCTTCCTTTTGACATTCCATGGCCACTTGGTCGCCCAACGACTTTCTCTGCACTTTTCACTAATGCTGTTTTCACAGCGTTCCAGATATTTTCCACTCTAACAGCTCCATCTTTTCTTAAATTTATACCTGGTGTCTTTCTCATATATTGCTCTTTTAACAAAACATGTTTTAATTTTTGTTTCTTTAACTCTTCTTGCGTTTTCTACTTTTCATCTTAATATACACCACTAGCAACACCAACCTCATCAAGAATTGATTTGTAGTTTACTACACTGTTTCTGCATTCCCTCCTAAAAATAAGTTAATCTGTCTGGCTCTGTACTCCACCACTCTGGTATGTTACTAAATGGTGATCTACCTTCACAAACTGCGCCATTCCCAGCGCGTACTGTACTCTCCATCTTCATTCCTTATTCAAAATCCATGGCCTCAGTGAACATCGTTACATCCATTCATGTCTAGCCTACTCCTGTGATTATTTTCTATCCACACTTCATTATCCTAATTGCTATTTACAGTCCATCACTAAATATGTCCTCTATTCTTGGTAACCCATCTGAGGTGAGTAGGCTGAAATTACATTTCTCTACTAGTAACACTACTTCTTTAAGCTTATTACCAAGTCTTTTTACTTCCACCACTCTCCCTTTGCACGCATGACCGACTCCTCCGTTTTATCTTGTCCGTGACCCTTTACCTACATCTCTGGTTCCCTTTCTTTCTTTAAATCTTCAGCTCGAAAACCCTTATGGACAGTCATCATACCTAAGAGGGTTCCAAAGGAAGATCAGCCGGCTGAGAGAGGGACAAGTTATAGGGAAGGGCGATAAGTAATTAAGCATCATGGAATAAATACACCTGAAATTCAGATGTCACCTAAGAGCAGGTGTGAATTTGCTCCTCGTTTAAATATCCCACCCTAGCAAAATGATTAATAATAAACCTGATGCTAGAAAACGGCACACTGCTTGCAGCAGCAGCAGCAAGCCTAGTGTTACGACCGCATACAGTCAAGTCGGGTGAAGAACAATGGAGAGAATAATTATCGTTGTAAAACATTTTATGCAGTAAACATGATGAATTCCCTATATGTCTATGCCACGAGTCAAGATTAAAAGTTGGCAGAATAAATCTGACTGATGACATAACTCTATCCAAGAATTTGAGATGAAAGTCAGCACCACTTCGTCACCAAAAATTCAAAAACATTTCCTAAAGATACCAACGTTAAGAAACAGATAAAGCAATTTTACGTATATGCTGTTGAAAAGTAAATATATATATATATATATATATATATATATATATATATATATATATATATATATATATATATATATATATATATATATATATATATATATATATATATATATATATATCACACATATACAGTACACATATATATATATATATATATATACAGTACATATATATATAGATATATAGTATACATATACATTAGATATATATATATATATATATATATATATATATATATATATATATATATATATATATATATATATATATTACTCTTAATCTATAATATTACAAGTTTAGCTTCACCTAGAAATTTCTCATTCGAAAGGACATTTCATATTCAATTCTTGCATTTTACTTGCGTGAGACACGTGGATGCCTTGGGTTCTGCAAGAAAACCGCTGATTCCGTGCATGAAAAAGTTACTGTTTACAATAAGACTTAATTCTCAACTTTAGAAATGTGAGACTCAGAAAGTTTTCATCTCTGAATCTGAAAACTTGGTAAAAATGTTCATGAAATATGGGTGTCCTCTAAGTTCACTCGTGTACATGATTTTAACTTTTACAGGTGCGAAGTTGCGAATGGAATCGTGCTCTGCAGAAAAAAATATGAATACCATTGAGAGAGAGAGAGAGAGAGAGAGAGAGAGAGAGAGAGAGAGAGAGAGAGAGAGAGAGAGAGAGAGAGAGAGAGAGAGACTTTCTCTGTAGATGTTTAATACTCTTGTAGTTCATTTTGTTTTCTGCCGGTTCTTTGATCAAGCGAAGCCAGTGGTGTATTTCTTTGAACTGTAATAAACTGTGATTAGAAAAAACAACTAATATTTGCTCCAGCTGAATGTTTTTTCGACATGAGCAGCAAAAGTAATTTAGACGAATGCCTGTTGTCCTTTCCTTTTTTCTTTGAAATATTGTAACTCTTTCTCTATCTTTTTTTCTAATAAGAGTGAAATCGTCACCGAACTGAGATAGCTTTGTTCTAGTCATTGATGAATGAATGGAAATGTTTACCGAATGAACAATGAATCCTTCAAAGATAATTTCTTCTTTAGTCTCTTGCTGTTCAGTGTACTATCGCACGAAGCGCGTTTTTCCAAATATGTGGATCTTATGATTATATTTCAGGTTAATGGCGATATCAGACCTGTTGGCTAGAAAACTAGAGTAGCTAGTCTCTGTTCTTAGATCCCATTCTTGAACATGTCAGCGTAAAAATATATTGCATAAAGATTGGAATTTTCACGTCAAGTCATGTACAAGGCCTACACTGTAATTTTATAAACTCGCACATACGGCTTCCCTCTTCAATCAGCCAAGAAGTAAAGACAAATTATCAAAGTGGTCAGTCTTGACTGCTACCTCGCCTACTAGAGCCCCACACCCACACACACACACACACACAAAGAGAGAGAGAGAGAGAGAGAGAGATTTCTGCTATCGTTGAATCCAGTTTTTATTCATCAAGTGGCATTTCTCTCTGAATTTCAATTAGTCTATGATTCTTTTCATCTTTCGCTCTTTGGCTTTTATATTCTGGGCCTTTGTACTCCTCTCGCTTAACTGTTTCTCAAAGTTTATGTACCGTGGACTTCTGTCGCATGTTCCGCTATTGCCCCAGCCACAAAAATCTCTTTTGAACTATAATTCCCAGTGGAAATTTTCGAATAGGAACGCGAAGCTTTGTTTCCATTTGTGGTGAATAAAAGTAAATATTTGTATAATTCAGGACAGTTCTAAAGATCACTGGCCAATGAGGTCTTTCTTCTTTAGAGACACTTCCCCTCTAGCATAACCCCTAGGGAAGTACGTTTATCCAAGATATACAGATCTAACATCATACAAAGTGGACTAGAAAACTGCAATTTCTCGCGTCTGTTGTCACATCCCAGTCTTGAGCTTCTCACCTGCAAATATATAGTTCATAGCGGTGAAATAAGAGACATTGAGAACTTTTATGTCATTGAAGGTGTCTCTCTCTCTACCTCACCCTATGCTGCGACTAACAGACCAACAATAATCAACTAAACGTACGATGCCTATGTACGGGTTAGGTCAACAGAGTTATATAGAAATTTTCTAGAAACTAGGCCATACTTTCTTTTCCCTCAACAGGGCCGGGGACGAAACCAATATACGATTACCTAGGATGCCACCAAGAGTGCCACCTTTGCACACTTGGACCAGAGAGAGAGAGAGAGAGAGAGAGAGAGAGAGAGAGAAATGTTATCCCTTTCTGCCACTGTAAAATCCAGTTTTGTATCCCATCACGCATTTTGTCCGCACTTTCATCAACAAAAGCAAGTATCGTTCCCATCTGAATAGCTATTAATCTCTTCTTTTCTTTTCTCTCTTGGGCTTTTATGGGGCAGCCTTTTGCGCTCCTCGCGTTCAAGTGTTCCCCAAAGTTTGAGTACTCGTGACTCTCGTTGTCCGTTCCGCTCTTGCCTCTGCCAGAAAAATCTTTCTTGAAATGCAGTTCTTCCACTAGCTTCTTTTGAATATGAATACGAGTCCTTCCACAAGTGAAGCCTCTTTTTACGATGATCCTTTTAAAGGTCATTACCTTAGAATGTCTTCCTTCTTCGAGGGATCTTCCTTTCGGATGTTTTTGTAAGCGAAGTGTGTCGACTGTAGATGCATATTCTATGTTCTTATTTGAGAATATTGACTAACAAAAATGACCTTTTTCGTAACTTTTGCCGGATAATTTCTTTAAGCCCTCTGGTCCAAAAACAAAAAAAGTATATTTAAGTGAGTTCAAATAAGGGAGTTTTAAGTTAATAAGTATAGCTTGCCTATAATTACTCTATCTATGAGGAGTTTAGTAGGTTTATTTAAGAGAAAATATTTTTAAAAAGTATCACTTTTATTTAATAACTCATTATTTAAAGAAACAAATGCTCAGAGGCAACAGACTGAAAATCGCAAATTTTATTTCCCATAGAAAAGCAAATCTTATGTCCTGTCTGTCTCGGCATCAAAGAGGTTATCAAAGAAACTTCCTCGGGCAATAGACTTAAGAACCTGCCTTTTTGTATGGCTTCTGTTATTCTAAATTCTTATTCAAAGATCTGAGGCGTAATCTCTGATTAGGAAAATCCACTTTTCCCATTGATATGTGAATTCAATTCTAAGTTTGATTAATAAAGTGTTTGTTGTTTACACCTACTGCAAAACCTGAATTTCTTTATGTATAGAAGAATACTCGATACTGAAAAAAAGTATTTCAAAAGGCTAATATATATGTATGTATAAGTGTATATACATATATATAAATATATATATATATATATATATATATATATATATATATATATATATATATATATATATATATATATATATAGAGGTCAAGATGGTAGGACCTCCACCCCACTGCCTAGTATTTCTGGGTTCGATTCCCGACCAAACTAGAACTCTTTAAACAAATTCTGCTGATTTTCATACATAACTATATATTTATCATGAAAGTTCACTAGATATGAACATTAGCTTTATAGATCTAGGAAAATGCAAGCAATAATCATATTTTCAATTCCAATTAAGTGATATTTCTGTGAGTTGCAACAGAAACCTAAACAAGTTAAGGGGGAATTGCGACTCACCAAATGTTCAGAATTTGTCAAAGAAACGATCTAGATTAGTATTTTGGTCTGAAGCCTTGTCAGTCTGTAATGATGTTAGACTTTTTATGAGTTTACGACCAAATGATGTGGCGGATGGGTTAGGATTGAAGAAATGCAGGATAAGAGAGTCATCTCTTCGGAGTCTCATGGAGAAGCGATAACAAAGATGCGGAGATAAATAAAAATGCTTTATCACTATGCAAACAGACTACAAATGTATCACGAATGGTAGAGGAGTGAAGAGTTAGGCTAGTTATGATAACGTTATTTTCAAAGGACCTTAAATTTATTTAATAGAAGACAAGCTTTTCATACTCCAACTTCTGAGGAAATGTATCCTTTTAAAAGTGAAATAGTACAGCAACTCTAGGAAGTTAAAGAAACCTCGGTACCAGAGGAAGGAAAACCTAACAACACAAGTGCGGGACCAATCAAACCTGAGTTAAGGAAAGAAAGTCTGATTAAAGGTTATGAGATCGTTGAGAGAGAGAGTGAAACTAGTTCAGGGTTTCCATTACCACAGCAATTCTTCCTCACTGCAAAGCCAAGGAGACACGGTTGAGAGACAGATCGCGGAATGTCTTATTTTTTCAAGTGGTGTTGTACCGCAGGGAAGTCAACTTGGTGGAAGATCCAAAGGCAAAGGCAACGGATAAAGAAAAGTGGCCTACTGGACACAAGAAGGAATAATATCTAATAAAAAAAATTTCTTGCGAAATAAAAATGTTAAACCGGCGTCAACTTTACCCAAAACACAGTCTCAATGAAGTTTGAGCCAAAAGAAAAAAACGAAGTTTGAGCCAAAAGAAAAAAACTATTACTACTCCACATGTGGACCATCACTCAGTTCCAATCTTAAATATATAACTGGAAGTCGTCCAAACTATGTAACAAAGACCATGACATAATGCGAATACGGTATGTTTAATGCCTTGTACTATTCTACCATAAAACTAGTTACAACGTGATGCTTTGAATGATATGAACTTTATATCTCCTTGTTACCAAATGCTCTATTTATTTTACTTCAGTCAGTTAAACTTAATTTCTACGAACTGAATGGTGCATCCAGACCTCCAATTTCTTTAGAATAATTATCTAGATCCCCCACACAGAATGCTCTTATAAGTCTTTAATGAACTGCATCTTTAGCGTCTTCTTTCTTCCGTTTAACCACGAGCAAGGATCAGCAAAAGAACTGGGAGATCCTACATGATATGACAAACATTAACTTAAGATTTTTATGGTAGAGAGCAGTTAGCCTTATCTTTACAGGGTTCGACCTCAATGAAAACAGAGACTGAAAATGATCGACGCAAGAATATTAGTGTGTAAAGTACACATGTATATACATATAAACACATATATATATACAGTAGATACATATATAATATATATATATATATATATATATATATATATATATATATATATATATATATATATATATATATATATATATACATATGCATATACTTATATAGATATTAGCTGAAGCCACTGGGAAAGTTCAAATTGAAAAGACAGAGTGCCAAGTACTTTCGTGTATTTTAACACATCTTCGGGGCAAAATACACGATAGTACTTGGCACTCTGTCTTTTCAATTTGAACTTTCCCAGTGGCTTCAGCTAATAAACAAAATCACGAGCTTACTTTTGTGATTTCTTAGTATATATAGATATATATATAATATATATACGTCTGTATGTTTATATGTATATATATGAATACTGTACACACTAATATTCTTGCACCGATCATTTTCAGTCTGTTTTTATTGAGGTCGAACCCTGCAAAGATAAGGCTATACTGTTATCTACCAGACAATAAAAATATAAAGTTAATTTTTGTCTTAAACCCCTTTTATAATAGACTATTAAACCGCGGAAGGTAATCGTGTGTATATATATATATATATATATATATATATATATATATATATATATATATATATATATATATATATATATATATATATATATATATATATATGTATATATATACATATACATGCATATATATACATATATTAATATATAATATATATGTGTTGTGTGTAAATGGACGGGCACTGTGTGTGTATGTATGTATATATATATATATATATATATATATATATATATATATATATATATATATATATATATATATATATATATATATATATGTATACATAATGTGACAATATAATATACTTATATATATGAAATTTATTTTGATAAGTAAACTCACAGACCGACAACGAAGTATTTTTTAACCATTAATAATTAACAAATAATTTTGAGAATAGAACTGTAATAAAATGAACGCTAAGGATGTGTTACACTTACAAAAATAAAACTGTTTTGGTGATAGATTCTCTTAACTGCGATGATGTATGCTTTTGATCTACCCTCTCATTAAAAATCCATCAATGAAATACGCTGAGTGAATCCAAAATATAATGAATTTACAATATACGCGCGCGCGCACACACACACACATATATACATATATACTTATATATATCTCCACTGTATGAATAATCGGCAGTAGGAACTTATGTTACCCGATATCATGTTTACTGAACTGACGAACTCTCTGACGAAGTAATTCATTATCTTCGAGTTACCTTGTGTCACATATTGCGTAACCGGCACCATTTGAAGTTTTAAGAGGACCTAACACAAGCGCTCATAACGGAAAAGGCCTCAATTGTTGTATCACTTAAAACCGTACCATCGAAAATCCCGACTTTGCACTGTAAGCTTTTGGCCAGCCCATATCCAGTAACTTTCAAATATTTAGGAATAATTTAATATTACAGGTAATACTGTATATATTATGTTATGTAGACTTTATCATTATAAAATCCTAGATTCAAACCAAATGTTTTAAAGCAGTTCAAAAAACACGTGAATTTGTGTGCATATGTGTGTGCCGCTTAGTACACAGTTTTCTGGTCAAAATCCTACTGCTGCTGATAAGAAATACCCAAGTGCGATGATAACAGATTCCTTAGATTTGTCATCTGAAAGCAACCAGATTCCTATTGAGTTTGTAATACTACATGCTTTGTAAGTATACACTTAGTTACACTGAAGAATATTTACAATGATTCAGTTTAATCAGCAACAATACTGTTTCATTTACGTATGTCAAATATATAAAGTTAAATAATTGCCTGATAACGAATGTAGCAAAATCTGCAAACATAAATAATTAAAATATACCCAAAAATGGAGGGTTCTGACGAAATTAACGGACCTGGAATCATTAATCTATTCTTGAAATAAATGTCATATAGCTGATGCGCTGTCAGTTCATAAAGCCCGATCGTGAAGAATAGTATTCGGTGGAAAAAAAATCATAATAAAGAAATAATAGTTACGTAACGTCTAAAAGATGGGATATCACTCTCAGAGTCTATGTTGGACGACATGAAGTATGTGTGGGCTCACAAATTTATTTGAATGGTTTTTGAAAAACAAAATTACTTGTATTTTGTGTACATATTTATTGTCATGTTCCCTTATATAAATTTATGACTACGGTAACATTCTCAGTTTGCTCAGATGTTATTTCGTGAATCTGGACCGAGAGTTTAAAGATTTACTACTGTCTGTCCCTGTCCGGGATTCAAAGGAAGTCTTCGGCACAATGTCAACTTTCTTGCCTTGCACCAACTAAGCTCTGATGAAACTTACGGCAAGTAGTGTGTTTAAAACAATTCCTGAAAGTCAATAAAAAAGGTGTTAGATTCAAAGTATTATGGGTTTTTTATATTAGATCACTCTATCACGGCGGCTGCAACGTTTTGGCGATGAAAATAAAAATGTTTTAATTTGAACCAGGGCTGCTTTCGATATCCTGTTTTAGCATCTTTTATTTTGAGATGGTTTAAGTAACTTCAATTATTAAAAATAGTGAAATAATTAATAGCATATGAACAAGGCTTATTTGGGAGCGTTTTATAATAAATATCTTATGGCGGAAATTGACCGCCTTTAATATTTGATGCCTTAGAAATAAGACGCTCTCAATTTCTAGAATGTTTAATGAGAAAAAACATTGATTGTGAATCATCTTAACACACATACCCATACACACAAATACACACACAGATGTACTGTATGTATGTGTGTGTATAAATGATTCATGGAATTAGGCAAAAACCAATGTGGAATGATGTCTAAGGTATTAAGTTCACTAGTAAACACTGCAATAGTTGGAGTTACGGATAAGAGAACTGAAGTGATACGAATGAGAGGAAAGAATGGTCAAAAGAAATTAGTAATGGTCTGATTTCTTTAAAAGAGAATTTCTAATAGCTCCACAAGCTCACCATAAATATCTCTCTCACGTCCTTAATGAAAGTGATGACAAAACAGGAAAATGTTGCAGAGAAATCTTCAAAATAATGCTTTAATTGAACGTTTTCCACCATAAATGCAATTGATCTAAAGCAAATACCAGAGACTAGAAATCCCCTGACTCAGAAACACTAAATCTCAATTAGAGGCAGATTGGCAAATTGTTTGAACGCAATTCATTCAGCGGCTTTTGTTTAACAAAACTGGAAAAACCATTTTGAATGCTTTTCTGATTAGGGACACTGCACTGAAGTTGGTGGTGCTCTGAAACGCTCATTCCAACATCTTGGTTCTACAATGGTTTTGATTTCCAAGTTTTATCTTTGCAGTCTGAAGTTCTTTTCATAGACAAATTTAATAAAAGAAAAAAAAGTGAAAGTATTAATAATGCAGTCAATAACAAATCATCTCTATAACCGGCTCTTCTTATAGAGCATAATGATTTTCAGAAAAAAGGGAAATTCTAGAAGGACAGTGAAATGAAATTATTGAAAGTAATATATACTATAATTCAAGAGTGCAAATTAGTTGGCGACTCACTCTTTATAAAGGGAAAGAGGACGCGACGAAGAGGCTAATTTCGCAAATTGCATTCGGAGAAAATGTCGACTAGAAATTCTTGCGCTCTGGTTTTAACTTTGGACTTTGCAATTAAGGAATGAATTAGGCAACGATTGATTCCTGACATTTTAAACGATACCGCCGGGGTTTGAGAGGGGTATGAAAGCCTTCGGACTGGCCGAATAGCTTCTGGGGTCACGGTTATCACATAACTTCTTAACGTTTCTCTCTGGTAAACTATTCATCTTTAATTCACTGAGTAAGATAATCTATATAGTATTCTCCGACAAATATTCAAGTTTTGAGAGAGAGAGAGAGAGAGAGAGAGAGAGAGAGAGAGAGAGAGAGAGAGAGAGAGAGAGAGAGAGAGAGAGAGAGTTCGCTCTTAAACTAGATATCTCAAAGTGGAAAATGTATTAAATTTAATCCAATTTCTGATATTTCATTGCATGATAATATCCAAGATATCTTTTTATTTCTCCACGCTGACAGAGTGTTAAGCATAGAGAAAAAATGATAGCTCGATAACAATACCTATGATGATTATGCTATTCCAATAAAAATTATTAGAAAACATAAAATGAAAAAGTAGTGATTAAAGACAGTGAATAACAACAATAAAATGTATAAATAAAGCAGAAGACAGATGATAATCACGGGAAGAATGGTTGTAAATGATAAAATACAGGTATAAAAAAGAGAAAGAGGAGAGAGACAAACCAAGAAGATTGGGAAACAACGACAATAATGGGGAGAGAGATAGTGAGGGGCCGAAGGAACGAGGAGGTATCACGTTATCCAACCTCTTTTGTAAAGTACCTTAAGGATATTGGGTTACTAATGTAGGTAAACCTAATCCAAGACGACATTCTGTTGTTTCCAGCGTCACTTTAGACCCTTGCTCAAACAAAAGTTGATTTTTCTTTCCTTCCAAGACAAAAGCTCACGTACGGTAGGCAGGCTACGACTTTACGGGCCTCTCCTCCAGAAGAAGAAAAATTAGGTTCACTACAATGGCCGTTGAATGTTTGTTCTTTATTCCTTCTTCTCTAATTATTTTTATTCCTTCCTTTCTAGTTATTTTCAATAGCCTTGTTTGATCTAGATATTTTGAATAGTTTTGTTTGATGTAGAAGATGAAGGTGTAAACACATGTTACAGCTGGGGAAATTACCGCCCATATTCCTGTTCTTCCTAGTCACCGTTCTTTTCCAAATAAAAAATACGTGAATTCATTATATTTAGCAGCAAGGGTTTCATCAGCATTCCCATAACTTAAAAACCAAAGTCAACGAATTTTCTCTTTTCCTTTCTTTTATCGAATAACCTACGCAATTTTGCTCCGGAGTTCGAAATGACAAAAGGTAAAACAATTTGAACTAGTTTTAAAGTTTATTTTTATTTGTTGTGAAATTAAAGGTTTAGTAAGAATAATTTGCTGTTAATACTTGTAAGCTCCCATACCCGAGGGTAAACCAAATTATCTCCTTGGTTATGCCGTGACCATAGGCTCGTTTTTGTCTAAGAACAGTACTGCTAAATTGTGACCATTTCTGGAAGACTATATGACGTCGACTAAAATATCCCATCATAAGTGATAATACGAGGCTCAATAACAACCATAAAATTCTTTCCGAATAATTATAATCTAGATGGCAGCAGCTTTCAACGAGAATCACAAGAGTTGTTGACATCTTGATTTTATTACTACTTGTATTCACTTTCAAGATCGAATTTGTCAAGAAGTATTTCTACTAAGCTAATGTGTCTGCCACAAGAAGCCAAACAATTGTAAATGTTTTGGTTATATAAATATCCCATGACACCTAAAATTTTAAAAAGACTTGTCTTAAGCTTTACTTCATCACAAACTTTATACATACTTTTCATCTTTAATCTTCATGTATACATCTACAAGGAAAATTTATTTAGTTATACATTCTTACATTTACCATTGAAATATTAAATTGTTAAAATTACTTTTCAATTAAAAATCCACATGGAGACACTTAGTTATGTTCCTCAGATATGAATTGTGACAAATCTCTAAGGGGAGATATTTTTTAAGCGCATACACCTATGGGATAGGCAATCTCAAGCGCCTCTCCGTTTTCATCTATGATCTATCTGAGACTTGTCGATTTCCACTCAATAGATGTGGTACTAGGTAAGATATTGTATACTACATTGTATACTACACTGTCGCGTAAGTAAAACGGAATTATATCCTTGAACTCAGTGGATGGAGCAGCCACCAAGATACATACAAAGAGAGAGAGAGAGAGAGAGAGAGAGAGAGAGAGAGAGAGAGAGAGAGAGAGAGAGAGAGAGAACAATGTTCTGGTGGACTGGAAAGATTTGAGAAATTAGGTGAGGTTTTGGTCTTAAATTCAGTATTATGGAAAACAGAGAGAAAGGGCGAAGAGCCCTACAAGTATAAATACGTAACAAAAAGACGATTTCGTAACTTGGACGGAGAAAAAATCTCATATAATGATACAAGTGACAGTTTTGGAGAGGAGGCAAAGTATAGGCAGAGATTTTGAAAGACGAGAGCATAAAGCTAAATAAGTACCCGGGTCAGCAGAGGAAGTCTGGAAGAATAAAATGGATATACGAAGGTTTGATTATCGGAGATAAAATGAACAGAAAAGGAGGTACACTGGAATTGGCCACCAATAAAGAAAAGGATAAGAGTAATCAAGAGAATAAACCCTGAGGAAGCAACCAGGTGTTATGCCGTCAACAGCATCAGATGTAAAGTACTTGGGTAAATTACATATGCAAAGTGTGAAGTCATAGGTGCGAAGTTTTGTTAGCAGAATCTTATACTAGAGCGTTATATTTGAATAGGTTGAATAACTAAGAGATATCGAAAAAATTATCTACAGACTCCAAGAGAGGAGGTGACTAAATGTCAGTGAGAGAGATAAGAGGATTACATGCACGAGAGGTCAATGCAGTTATGATTATATATATATATATATATATATATATATATATATATATATATATATATATATATATATATATATATATATATATATATATATATATATATATATATATATTGTGACATCTTTGACGGTCACTAGTAAAGAATTTCTCTTACCAAATGTGTTCACTTAAATACCAGCTAAGTCCACAATGAACTTAAATACCAGCTAAGTCCACAATGAGTGGAACAGCTAAATAAGAGTAGCAATGTGTGCCAAAATTAATTATGGGGGGATACAAAAACAGTGAGAAAAATATTAATATTTAATACATAAATCTCCAAACAGAAGTTACTCCTGAACCTCAATATACATAGAAAAATGAATAACAATCACTCTTCACTTAAATAACCAAAACCAACACTTCTATATGACTAAAGATGGACAACAACAAATTCACTCTCCAAAAATAAGGGGGTTCAGGAAGCCAGAGATAATCAAAAAGACAGAACAGCCTAATGCATACACTCTAAATTGTTCCTATTATGTGGCCACTGTACCATTTCCCTATAACTCTCCTGAACACACTTCAAAATAGGGTGATGAACTTTTCTCCCAGCCTACTCCACTGTCATCAATCACAAATCCTTGGATTGATGCACTATGATCATTTTCAAATTAAACATGGGCAATTATATTACCTGGACTCAGAGAGAACCCTTGACTTATACTGGGCCAGGAGCACACGTGGATTATTGCACCAGGATCGTTTACAAATTAAACAAGTGTAATTGTATTACCTGATCTCAGAGAGAACCCCTTGGCTTATACCAGGCCAGGAATGCACGTGGATTGTTGAAGATCTGTAATCCAAGAAGACTGAAGGCTGCCATCAACATGAAGATCCAAAAAGTAACGGCTGAATAAGGCACCTGCTGTATTCCAAAAAGAAAGCACTCTGCCAATGAGGCCCAGAAGACGACTGACTCCACTGGCCAAAACACCCCCTACAGTGATCACCAAAACACACACCCATGCAAAGGATAAAATAAGTCATTAACAGGGAGTGTAACAAACAAACCACCAGAGAGGAGGAAAACGAGCCATGCTAAAACTTACTAGGACTAAAGAATTTATAAAAAATATTGAAATATCACAATATTACAGGGAAAATTAAGCAACTATATATATATATATATATATATATATATATATATATATATATATATATATATATATATATATATATATATATATATATATATATTGTCACGTTCCTCATATTCTCATTTCCAGATTTAAAACCTTCTTCCGAGGAATGTGAACTGTACCCTCAATGGCCCCAGTTTTCTTATCACTTCAGTTCTTAATTTATTCGTCACCAGCTACTGCAGATAAATGATGCAACACCAACGGGAAAAGACACTCAAGAATGAATAGTAATACATTTATAAACAGCTTAAGTATAAACTAAAATAAAACTTTACACTTTGGTTGGGTAAACCAGACTACCTTAGATTTAAACAAATGGGAAAAAGTAAACTTATATGCCTAATCATGGATTATGTACAATATATACAATTTATTGCCGATTTAGCGAAAACTAGATGGCGCTGGAGTGTTTGCTTAGCGATGCTTAGCGATGGCTAGATGGCGCTGGATTGTTTGCTTAGCGATGGCTAGATGGTGCTGGAGTGTTTGCTTAGCGATGGCTAGATGGCGCTGGAGTGTTTGCTTAGCGATGGCTAGATGGCGCTGGAGTGTTTGCTTAGCGATGGCTAGATGGCGCTGGAGTGTTTGCTTAGCGATGGCTAGATGGCGCTGGAGTGTTTGCTTAGCGATGGCTAGATGGTGCTGGAGCGTTTGCTTAGCGATGGCTAGATGGCGCTGGAGTGTTTGCTTAGCGATGGCTAGATGGCGCTGGATTGTTTGCTTAGCGATGGCTAGATGGCGCTGGAGCGTTTGCTTAGCGATGGCTAGATGGCGCTGGTGCAACAGAGAAGTAGTCCAAATAATATTTTCGTAATAATATAAATATATATATATATATATATATATATATATATATATATATATATATATATATATGTATATATAGATATATATATATATATATATATATATATATATATATATATATATATATATATATATATATATAAAAAATGGATGTATGTGTGTTCCAGCATAACTCTGAAACGAACTGAGCAGTTTCAACCAAACTTGGCACATGTATGACTTACTAACTAGAAAAGAATACTGTGGGGGTAAGACTTCACTGGCACCAAAGGGGGTGGGGGTGGGAAGGGGGTGACATGTAAAAATAACTAAAGGCAACAGATATTAATTTCTAATCCATAGTTTTTGAGGTCGCTGAGATGAATAGTGACACTCCCGATGCACGTTATGTCACAGTTCAGCCGCGACAGGAAGGGGGTGGGTGGGTGAGACTAATATAGGTAAAAAAATGACACATATTAGTGTCTAATCCATAGTTTTAGAGGTCGCTGACCTGAACAGTAACACTCCCGATGCCCTCTAAGTCCAATTTCAGCCCCAATAGGAAGCAAGGGGGAAGTGAGAAGGGGTGGAAAATAAAATGTCAAAAAAGATATATATTAGCGCCTAATCTAAAGTTTTAGAAGTTGCTGAGATGAACAGTGACACTCCCGATGCCCTTTAAGTCCAAGTTCAGCCCCGACAGGAAAGGCGGGTGAGAAGGGGTGAAAAATAAAATATAAAAAATGACAGATATTAGTGTTTAATACACAGTTTTCGAGGTTGCTGAGGTGAATAGTGACATTCCCGATGCCCTTTATGTCCAAGTTCAGCCCCAACAGGAATTGAGGGGTGAACAGGGGTGAAACTTGAAATGTTAAAAGTGCTGGGCAATGTAACTGAAGCACCTATCTTAGCAGGAGAGAGAGAGAGAGAGAGAGAGAGAGAGAGAGAGAGAGAGAGAGAGAGAGAGAGAGAGAGAGAGAGTTTATTGGTTGTCAATCAGTGTTCCCAGGCAGCGCTGGGTTAGTCAGCTACTATATATATATATACATATAATATACACTTATACAGTACATATATATATATATATATATATATATATATATATATATATATATATATATATATATATATATATATATATATATATATATGTATGTATGTATGTATATATATATATATATGTATCAGCGCGCATGCATGTGTCCTACGACTCTCACGGAAGGTGAATAATCCGAAACAGGGGAAAAAGGGATTTAAAAATCAAGTGTGTGCTACGTGAACAGAGCAGAATTCTCTTCTTTCCGAATTTTACTAGACTTCTGTGAAAGTTTGGGAAAAATTTTTGTGCACACACGAAAAAGAAAACTTTTAAAAACACATAACTGAGTTCTTTTTTACAAGTGATTAGGTTGTCTCGTCCTGGAAACAAATTCCCAAAAAATGTTACTATTATGATAATTTATTTCAGAGTGAGTTCATTCATAAGGAAATTTTATTTTATGTATAAAGAGCGTTTTTCACTTAATTTCAATTTAACCGGACGCATGTACGATTTGCATGTAAGGAAGAAAATCTATAAGCATTATACGAAAATTTATGCAATATTCTGAGTACACAATATTTCAGTATGCAAATTTTGTTGTTCCCTTTTACATCCAACACACGCACACATGTGTAAAGAGAATGAGACCAGGGTTTCTAATCGAAATTAAGATCTGCTCAATAAATATATATACATATATTATATATATATATATATATGTGAGAGAGAGAGAGAGAGAGAGAGAGAGAGAGAGAGAGAGAGAGAGAGAGAGAGAGAGAGAGAGAGAGCAGTTCACTCAGCCTTCACATAAGCAAAAACTTCCCAAATGAGCAGCCAGTTCCATTTACCTAATTACGTTTAAAAAAACTTTTTTTTTTTTTTTAGAAAATTACGAGGGAGTCACTGTCACTGGAATAAATATGCAGTCATAATATTCAACCCTGGAGAAATCAGGGCTCAAATACAAAGACTCATCAAATAAGTTATGAGTACTTTTCTTTGTGATTTTAGACACTGAAATTGAGGTGCTTGACTACTCAATTGCTTTGCTCTGTAAACCTTCTAATTAGATGATTTTCGGTTATCATTTTCTTCCGATCATGCAAAGGGAATTAGTAAGCTTTTCCCTAGTACCACAAAAAGCATTCAATAACTGGTGAAGAAACTTCATATAATAATGGAGGAAGTGACATGGATTATATTTCAACTAATGTAAAAAGAGAAGGAATCACCTCGACAGATTTGGCATGCCGATACAAACAAATCACTTTTTATTATAAATAAATCAGATTCAGTGGTAAGCACTTCCTCAAATTACAAGAATTTACAGATCGGGAACACATACTGAGCTTATATTAAACGAGTGCCACTTCTGTCCTAAAAGACCCCAAACGAGCACACACACACACAACCATATAATATATACAGTATATAAACTGTATAAACTGTATATACATATATATATATATATATATATATATATATATATATATATATATATATATATATATATATATATATATATATATATATATATATATATATATATATATATATATATATATATATATATATATATATATATATATATATATATATATATATATATATATATAGTATCGTATTTGGAAATGATACTGCCCTAATGGCATTGCCTGAATTCGATTCACGAGTAATGCCGAACAATATAGAAACATTCCACCAAGAACGCAATTTTAAGACTCTTTATTGCATACATAACACAATTACTGAGATTAAATCGTAAAGAAAAGATGGCAATGCTGGAAGCAACGATAATTATTTTATTTAAGATTTGATCAGTCGCTGGGAATGAATTTTGTGAAACGTACGTTACGATGTGGGTCGTCGTTAACAATCCAACTGTCTTCCGAGAACCATTTCGCCTCCAGCGAAAATTGGTGAGTCAGACTGAAAACGGTAGAGATCTAAAGAATTTTTAATGGATCAGAGAGAGAGAGAGAGAGAGAGAGAGAGAGAGAGAGAGAGAGAGAGAGAGAGAGAGAGAGAGAGAGAGAGAGAGACTATACAGCTCCTAGGTTTTTCGGTCTCTTTGTTTGGAGGAACGATACAATGCCATTTGGCTGGCAGCAGAGGGAGCTTAATTTCTAGAATACTTGGACAGGAAGTATGGAATGCACAGGGCGAAATAAAATTTCACCTACGCAAAACCTTTTTCTTTTGGGGTGAATATATATATATATATATATATATATATATATATATATATATATATATATATATATATATATATATATATATATATATATATATATATATATATATATATATATATTTTTTTTTTTATCAGTTATCCATTAACCTACAAGTACTTGCTGCCTTAGACCTGAGGGCGTATTTTGGATCTCATAGGTGAACGACAGGCCTAATGTAAAAGGTAATAGGCAGATTCTTTGCACTCTTCCTGTCGATTTTTATCTTATGAGATGTTCTTCACGTGTACTAAATTTTTACCAACTTACCTAATTATAAGTCTCGTAAGTCATGAACGAATACAATTCCTTATTGAGGTTATATATTTAAACTAGTACCTACGTCTAACTCAAGTGTGTGTGTGGCCAAATATAACTAATAAAAATTGTAAAGCGTAATGGAAGTGTATACATACATACATACATACATACATACACACACACATATATATATATATATATATATATATATATATATATATATATATATATATATATATATATATATATATATATATATATATATATATACAAAGGCTCCTTTTCCTGTTAATTTTTGTGTACCGTATAATAAAGACGATATTAAATGGTCTGTCCATGAAAGTAGTAAAGGTAACTGAATAAATATTACTTGATATAGACGGTTTGAATCGTCTCAAATGTAAAATAGTAAAATATTGCAAGGGATATAAATAAATAAAGCAAGAAAATAAAATTCCATTTGGAATTTGTTACCTCAGTCCCAGAAAGTTTACTGAAACCAGACCTATCTCCACATTAATTAAAGCAGTTGAAATAAAAAAAAATGGTTTACAATAATGGAATACTAAGAATATAGACCACATATTTTTTTTTAATAGTTTGTGAATATGGTCTTAACAGACTTACTTTTCAGTCAGCATGCTGAAACATTTAAAAATTTAAAATAACTGAGGGTGATAAAAGACTGTACGACACATCCTAATATATATATATATATATATATATATTTATATATATATATATATATATATATATATATATATATATATATATATATATATATATATATATATATATATATATATATATATATATATATATATATATATATATATATATATATATATTTTTCATGATGTAGCCTTGTAATATGTATATCATGCGATTTTTTGATATATTTACTCTTTTATTTATCATGTGTTATGTGTAATGATAGTGATTATTGAAGGGTCATATTTAGTTTGGCATCAGATCTCAAAGGAACTAATGATTTAAATAACTTAATAGCGTATTTAGAATTGATAATACAATTTTAATAGTAAAGTAATATGAGCAACACGTGTGTGTGTGTGTGTGTGTGTGTGTTCAGCGAAGACTTGTTTCACTTCAGTTGCCATCAGTTGAGATAAAAGAGAGCGCTTTGTTTTGAGTTGTGCGATGACAGGTTGGAATAACAATTGCTGATCAGTTCTGGAAACCACTCGAGTTTTTCGTCCTGTTTACAAAACAAGTCAGTCATAATTAGCAGATTGCAGTTTCGAATGTGTAAATATTTCTGTAAAAGGTTTGTCCCGTATGAGAATAAGGCGAGTGATTTCCCATAGTTACGTACCACGTATGCCACTTTGAGAGAAAGAGTAGCATGTCCCGATTGCATTCAAAACGTTTTGCTGGGAGTGACGTCACCTTCCTTCTAGAAATTTCTCTTTTGGTATCTCGTAACCAAAATGCCTTAATGGCGTCATGTAATTGTTTCATGTGCTACTGGATACTGAAATCTGTTTCATTCTTATTCCTGAGACCTCTCTCTCTCTCTCTCTCTCTTCAAAAGAGAGAAGTTATTAATTAACGTAGAATATTGTGGTCACTGGTGTTAGTCTTAGCTTTTTTGAGGTCTGAGGGTAGGAAAAGTGTAATGGCGCCTCATTAGAAGTATATTTTGTGGAAAAGCAGCTGCAGAAAATGGTTTTACAAAAAATTTCACAAACTTCTGTAAGGTAACGTGAATTTTACTTATTAATACCATGGTATTAATTAGGGAAATTTTGCCTGGGTGAAACTGTTATTGATGAATCTTTTGTGAAATTGTGTGTGTTCTTGTGTTTGCTCTCTCTTCATATTTTCAAATTTTTTTATGTTTGTGATGTAACATTTATTTATGTAGCATTTTAAATATTTCTTGGTAATTCAACATTGCATACTTGATTTAATTTTCATTTATTAAGACTTTCTTTTCAAATCTTAAGTGACTCTTGATAGTTTAAATTTTGCTTGACTTATTTAATTTAATTTAAATTCCTGTTAAATTTTTTGTGAATTAGTTTTGTTTCATAATTTAATTCAAGAATTAATTAAGTTTTGTGTTATTTTCAAGTATGTTCAAGTAATAGTAAATTTTTCAGATTGTGAATTCTAATAATAAATTTTGAATATAAAAATAAATATTTGTATTTAATATTTTTAGAAAGAGAGTGTTTCATTTACTGACCACCAGTGAATAGGATTAATTGTGTGTACATAATGCAAAGTGATAAACATGTTTTGTTCTTTTAGTTTTGCTAAAGTGAATTAAGACCAGGGAAAGAGTTAAAGTTGTGTGATGGAGTGATGCGCTTTTATTCTAGTATATTTCTTGTTTGATTTTTTCATGTGATTAATGAGCTTTTTTAAGGGGCCACTGTTACCTTTAGCGTACTCAGTCGTAATTCCTATTGTTATGAGAGTTCAGATATCTGGCTGAAGTGAGGTAAATTTTTGAATTTTGAGATTAGTTGTGTAATAACCAGGTGCTTGGTCCGCATCGTGACAATATGTATATGTACATATAAATATATTATATATATACATATATATGTATATATATTATATATATATGTATATATAATATATGAATATATATACATACATAATATATATATGTGTGTATATATATATATATATATGTATATATATATATGCATATATATAGATGTGTGTGTACATGTTTCTTCTTTGCACAACAACTATTTCATATCGTCGGTCTTTCATCTTGAAAGTAGCCCTGAAAACGATAACGACATCTCAGAGACGCAAAGTTTTGAGGATTACCATTGGGCACAGTCAACACCGATTGTGCAGAATCAGCGTTTAAAGATGATATCCGCTCGAATGTACAATCAATCTAGACTTGTTTCTGTTATTGGATGTTTCGGTCTAGGGTACAAATTATGGATAGTGTGTTCTTATGTGTGTATATATATGTATATATATGTGTATATATATATATAATATATATATATATATATATATATATATATATATATATATATATATATAAATGTGTGCGTGTGTGTATATAAGTAAGTTTTAGAATTCTTTTGAACATTACAGTTGATTATATATACCATGTATGTATATATATAAATATATATATATATATATATATATATATATATATATATATATATATATATATATATATATGTTTGTGTATATATGCCAGCTTTAGAATTCTTTTGAACGTTACTGCTTATTATATGTATATATATATATATATATATATATATATATATATATATATATATATATATATATATATATATATATGTTTGTGTATGTGTCAGTTTTTAATTCTTTTTGAATGTTACTGCTGATTATTATATATATATATATATATATATATATATATATATATATATATATATATATATATATATATATATATATATATATATATACATATATATATATATATATATATATATATATATATATATATATATATATATATATATATATATGTGTGTGTGTGTGTGTGTTTGTGTATATATATGTAAGTTTTAGAATTCTTTTGAATGGTACTGTTGATTATATATATATATATATATATATATATATATATATATATATATATATGTGTGTGTGTGTGTGTGTGTGTGTGTGTGTGTGTGTGTGTGTGTGTGTGTGTTTGTGTATATAATATGTAAGTTTTAGAATCCTTTTGAAAGTTACTGCTGAGCATGTATGGAAGGTAATTAAGCGGTCTAAGCTAGTGACACTGCAGTAGGGAATAAATACGAGGCGGTCAAAGGGTGACTAACTGGCTGACTCGTTTAAGGTCTACCTAAATGAAGGAAAGATTCCAACAGTGAAGGTAATATGAATCATTGATTTTTTGTAGAAATTTGAAGGAAATATATGAAATTACAAATATTTTACAGGAACATCGTTATCTAGCGTATCAGTGTATCAAGGATGATGTATGGTAGGATTCTGGTTTTGAAAATAAGACTTATCAGACAAGCATCAATAACAGATTGTGTGATGGTTAGATGAATATTATTCAATAGTTATGTAAGAAGTTTAACATAAACGGAAAATGATTTTGCACACGTTGATGTGGCAGACGCAGAGGGTTCAGTAAAAGAAGGTAATCTCTTGAAAGTTACTTAATGTTCTGATAAAGGGATGAAAAGTGTGCTAAACTAAGTAGGCGTGACAGTAATTAGTGTATTTTAAAAGAGGTCAATAACAAGGGTCAGTTTTGCATTCAGTCATTCACGAATTGGATCTTTATGGACATAGTATTGTGGCAATATATGTACACACACACAAACACTATATTTATACATACATACATATATATATATATATATATATATATATATATATATATATATATATATATATATATATATATATATATATATATATATATATATATATAATATATATATATATATATACACACACAGGGTGTTTCGAAATTAGAGCCCCCCCTACAGCATAAACTAAAATTGATATGGACAAAAACAAAAGTAATTTAGAACAGGTATTTATTTAAGTTTCTCTCTGAGTACTTAATATTTTGTGTGGCCTCCATCTGCCTGTACCACAACCTGCATTCTTGAGGGGTATGAATTCAGCAAATCGCAAAAAAAATGAGACTCAAGCTCCATTTCCCTGAGCACTTCCGGCACCTCTCTTCGCAGGTCGTCGAGGCTTTGTATACCATCATCGTTCACTGTGCGCACTTCAACACGATCCTTTAAGATACTACCAATGTTTTCACACACATTAAGGTCAGGGGAGCTACCTGGAAATTCACCTGACGAGAAGAAATCGATACCACTGTTTCGAAGCAGCTCCTGTGTCTGAAGAGCCTTGCAACATGGTGCCTTATCATGCAAAAATGTGACTTCTTCAACAGAAAACACATTTTCAGGATCTTTGAGGAAAGGTAATACTCCACCAATAAGCACAGTTTCTCTGAAGTATTCGCCATTCCATGTCTGTCCTTTTTCTTTGATGATCCACATTAATGGTTTGGCTGTGAAACAGAGAAAAATTCCCAAACATTCAGGAAATTTCACAACTTGGCGATAGTACATGTCATCGCTGATATCATCCAACTTTGCAGCCCAAATGATGTCATTTTTATGATTTGGCTTCCTGGGTGTGTAAATGAAGAATTCATCTGATGCAGCAACATGGAGAAATTCAGCTTCATCCCAATCTTTATGAAATGAACCACAAAACCATGCACGGTCTTCTCTCTGTTGCTAAGTGATGTTGGGCTTGATATCAGATTTTTTCAACGCACGATATGTAGCACTATAACTTCTCTTCTTTCCCCTTTTTGTTCCTGGTTCAAGTGCCAAATTTACGTAAAGACTTTCTTGGTCTACCCACTGCCTCAGCTATGATGTCTTTTGACTCCAGAGAAAGGACTTCAGGCCTTCTAAGATTCTCACTCTTTTTGCGATGACAGTCACATGGATTTTTGTTCTAGTTTCTTTTAACAAAGGATTCATCTCTTTTAATGTATTTAGCTATCCAGGAACGTGAAATGAAGGATGCGCCAGCATCCATGGCCTCTCTGAGTCGTTAGCCATGGCTGTGTCTAACTCCATCACTCAGTCTGAAAATACAAGAAATGTAAAATGAAAAATAGCTTAACAGAAACTTAAAATAATGTACTTGGAGATAGGCTATAGCAGAAAACTTCATAACTTTCCATTTGTTCTGTAGAGGGGGGGCCTCTAATTTTGAAACACCTGGCGTATATATATATATATATATATATATATATATATATATATATATATATATATATATATATATATATATATATATATATATATATATATATATGACTATTTATCACATCACCGTGATTCATATACAATCAGAAAGCTACAAACGTCCTTTAATATCCAATTCACTCTACCTCGGAAGTAATATATTTTCATATATGTTACCGAAGGAATTTTTGTTGATAATAAGTCCACCATCCCGTGGGGTCGAACCAGCGACGGACGAGGAATCAGGACTACAGTGACACACTAACCAGTCGGCCACAAGAGAGGGTATAAGTGAATACCATCTCCCATCAACCCACCCGTCGAACTCAGGTGTTTTGCGTTTGGAGACGATATCCACCCACCTCTGCCATGTTGACCGTGTAGTGCATTTGTCGCACGTAGCCATATTATGACTATTTATCACATCACCGTGATTCATATACAATCAGAAAGCTACAAACGTCCTTTAATATCCAATTCACTCTACCGGAAGTAATATATTTTCATATATGTTACCGAAGAATTTTTTTAGTTGATAATAAGTCCACCGTCCCGTGGGGTCGAACCAGCGACGGATGAGGAATCAGGACTACAGTGACACACTAACCAGTCAGCCACAAGAGAGGGTATAAGTGAATACCATCTCCCATCAACCCACCCGTAGAACTCAGGTGTTTTGCGTTTGGAGACGATATCCACCCACCTCTGCCATGTTGACCGTGTAGTGCGTTTGTCGCACGTAGCCATATTATGACTATTTATCACATCACCGTGATTCATATACAATCAGAAAGCTATAAACGTCCTTTAATATCCAATTCACTCTACCTCGGAAGTAATATATTTTCATATATGTTACCGAAGGGGAATTTTTAGTTGATAATAAGTCCACCGTCCCGTGGGGTCGAACCAGCGACGGACGAGGAATCAGGACTACAGTGACACACTAACCAGTCAGCCACAAGAGGGTATAAGTGAATACCATCTCCCATCAACCCACCCGTCGAACTCAGGTGTTTTGCGTTTGGAGACGATATCCACCCACCTCTGCCATGTTGACCTTGTAGTGCGTTTGTGTCGACGTAGCCATATTATGACTATTTATCACATCACCGTGATTCATATACAATCAGAAAGCTATAAACGTCCTTTAATATCCAATTCACTCTACCTCGGAAGTAATATATTTTCATATATGTTACCGAAGGGGAATTTTTAGTTGATAATAAGTCCACCGTCCCGTGGGGTCGAACCAGCGACGGACGAGGAATCAGGACTACAGTGACACACTAACCAGTCGGCCACAAGAGAGGGTATAAGTGAATACCATCTCCCATCAACCCACCCGTCGAACTCAGGTGTTTTGCGTTTGGAGACGATATCCACCCACCTCTGCCATGTTGACCTTGTAGTGCGTTTGTCGCACGTAGCCATATTATGACTATTTATCACATCACCGTGATTCATATACAATCAGAAAGCTACAAACGTCCTTTAATATCCAATTCACTCTACCTCGGAAGTAATATATTTTCATATATGTTACCGAAGGGGAATTTTTAGTTGATAATAAGTCCACCGTCCCGTGGGGTCGAACCAGCGACGGACGAGGAATCAGGACTACAGTGACACACTAACCAGTCGGCCACAAGAGAGGGTATAAGTGAATACCATCTCCCATCAACCCACCCGTCGAACTCAGGTGTTTTGCGTTTGGAGACGATATCCACCCACCTCTGCCATGTTGACCGTGTAGTGCGTTTGTCGCACGTAGCCATATTATGACTATTTATCACATCACCGTGATTCATATACAATCAGAAAGCTACAAACGTCCTTTAATATCCAATTCACTCTACCTCGGAAGTAATATATTTTCATATATGTTACCGAAGGGGAATTTTTAGTTGATAATAAGTCCACCGTCCCGTGGGGTCAAACCAGCGACGGACGAGGAATCAGGACTACAGTGACACACTAACCAGTCGGCCACAAGAGAGGGTATAAGTGAATACCATCTCCCATCAACCCACCCGTCGAACTCAGGTGTTTTTCTGTTTGGAGACGATATCCACCCACCTCTGCCATGTTGACCGTGTAGTGCGTTTGTCGCACGTAGCCATATTATGACTATTTATCACATCACCGTGATTCATATACAATCAGAAAGCTACAAACGTCCTTAATATCAATTCACTCTACCTCGGAAGTAATATATTTTCATATATGTTACCGAAGGGAATTTTTAGTTGATAATAAGTCCACCGTCCCGTGAGGTCAACCAGCGACAGACGAGGAATCAGGACTACAGTGACACACTAACCAGTCGGCCACAGAGAGGGTATAAGTGAATACCACCTCCCATCAACCTACCGTCGAACTCAGGTGTTTTGCGTTTGGAGACGATATCCACCCACCCTCTGCCATGTTGACCGTGTAGTGCGTTTGTCGCGCGTAGCCATAATATGACTATTTATCACATCACCGTGATTCATATACAATCGAAAGCTACAAACGTCCTTTAATATCAATTCACTCTACCTCGAGTAATATATTTTCATATATGTTACCGCACGAATTTTTAGTTGATAATAAGTCCACCGTCCCGTGGGGTCGAACCAGCGACGGACGAGGAATCAGGACTACAGATGGGAGATGGTATTCACTTATACCCTCTCTTGTGGCCGACTGGTTAGTGTGTCACTGTAGTCCTGATTCCTCGTCCGTCGCTGGTTCGACCCCACGGGACGGTGGACTTATTATCAACTAAAAATTCCCTTCGGTAACATATATGAAAATATATTACTTCCGGAGGTAGAGTGAATTGATATTAAAGGACGTTTGTAGCTTGATTGTATATGAATCACGGTGATGTGATAAATAGTCATAATATGGCTACATGCGACAAACGCACTACACGGTCAACATGGCAGAGGTGGGTGGATATCGCTCAAACGCAAAACACCTGAGTTCGACGGGTGGGTTGATGGGAGATGGTATTCACTTATACCCTCTCTGTGGCCGACTGGTTAGTGTGTCACTGTAGTCCTGATTCCTCGTCCGTCGCTGGTTCGACCCCACGGACGGTGGACTTATTATCAACTAAAATTCCCCTTCGGTAACATATATGAAAATATATTACTCCGAGGTAGAGTGAATTGATATTAAAGGACGTTTGTAGCTTTCTGATTGTATATGAATCACGGTGATGTGATAAATAGTCATAATATGGCTACGCAAGCTGACAAACGCACTACACGGTCAACATGGCAGAGGTGGGTGGATATCGCCTCCAAACGCAAAACACCTGAGTTCGACGGGTGGGTTGATGGGAGATGGTATTCACTTATACCCTCTCTTGTGGCCGACTGGTTAGTGTGTCACTGTAGTCCTGATTACTCGTCCGTCGCTGGTTCGACCACGGGGCGGTGGACTTATTATCAACTAAAAATTCCCTTCGGTAACATATATGAAAATATATTACTTCCGAGTGTAGAGTGAATTGATGTTAAAGGACGTTTGTAGCTTTCTGATTATATATATATATATATATATATATATATATATATATATATATATATATATATATATATATATATATACATATATATACATATATATATATATATATATATATATATATATATATATATATATATATATATATATATATATATATATATATTATAAGGTGATATAATTTTTATAACCATTTTGTAAGTGTTTGTAATGTCTCTGTGAAAATTTTTTATTTTTTGCTTGCAAGATTCATCATTTGTTGTGAAGACCTCATTTTAAAATGTCTTTTCTTATAAATATATTGTGTGTTGTGTAAACTTATGATTCTGTGGGATATTTTTCCCCTTTTGTTTAATCTTTTGAAATTGTATTTTGAAATGCTTAACAGATCGCCACATCCTGTCTGCCGAGAGAGAAAGAATGGAGGCTAACCTCCTTGTTTGATCAGGTGCTTTTGGTCTAAAAGCATTCACTTTTGTTATCGTGATGAGCTGTCACCCAGTCGGTGAGTTATCTGTTATGTCTTTAGCATTGTATGCTTATTCGTCTTTATTAACTCTGCCCATGCCTATTCTGTTTGTAATCTGAGAAAGAGAGAAAGAGGAACAGTAGATAAGTGGAGTCATTTTGTGTCTAATGTTTGCCCAGCTGCCTCGGGCTGACAAATGATTTTGCAGCTCTGGACAGGAAGTGTCTGTCATGAGAGATAAGGTTGGTTTCGCTTCGAAGCAATCGTGTGTACCGGGTATACTCTGTATACGTGTGTGTAGGTGTATTCATACATGTGTATTCTCTGTGATCACCCTATGTGTATTCTCAGCCTATGAGACTTAAAAACCAGTGTCTTCTAAAAGACATCATCAGTTGGATAGAAAGGGCCGTTAGAGCCAGACCACCCTCTCTCTCTCTCTCTCTCTCTCTCTCTCTCTCGATAGTCCCATTATATATAACGGGAATAACAGAAAATATCTGTTATAAAGCTTTGTTAAACTCACCCCAGGAGTGTGTTAATTTTGTAGAAGGTGATCAGGAATATTATTTTGTGCAAGTGTTGAGGAGATTGTAATAGTGAAATATTTACAAAAGGTAATGTGATGACTGATGAGTTTTGTTAAGTGATATTCTTGGTAAAAGAGAATTGTTGTGTTTGAATAAGTCTTAGAAAGACGTGAGTCTAACTTTTCTTTTTATAGGGAAAGTTATATAAAAGATTGATGTAATTTTTAAATACATTATTGGTGATTGTGGTATTTTCATTTTTGTTTATTGCATACTTCTATGTCTGTGCTATCATATTATTGTGATTTTATTGTTGCCATGTTTTGCTGGTGATTTCTTAGCATTTTGTTAGTGCCTACCTGTTATAGAGATTTTAGAGAATGCTATGTGGATTTCAATCAGTAATATTTTGGTGACTGTTTGTAATTGTAGAACCAGGTAAAAGCGTGGCACTTAGTGATAGCTAATAGTTTGATTCTTACATAACCAGATTGTTTTCTTGATTAATTAAAGTTTTGTGGATTAAAAACTTGATTAAGAGATACTTAAATCTTACACTATTGTCAATTAATGGTAAATCTTTTGAGATTGTGAACTTTACATAAACTTTTGAACTTAGAAATAAACCTGTTAGTTTAACCCTTCGCCACTGACCTGTTGCACTGCCGATAACGCTTGCATACCGCATGAGGCCGCGAGTATATCAGTCATCATTTGCTCCCTTTAAACTTTCTGTTATTCATATTTTCATTTATATTCTTATGTGAAAACATTGTGTACATACCAATGAATATTTTTCACCACATTGGCTATACACACACACACACACACACACACACACACATATATATATATATATATATATATATATATATATATATATATATTATATATATCGAAAAAAAGAGTCCATATTTAGTGGAAAAAGTAATTGCAGAAATAGAAATAGTAGTAAAGTAGTAGAAATAAAGTAGCAGAAAAAGTAGTAAAATATTAGTAAAATAGTACTAGTAGTAATAAACAGTATATACTAGTTTTCTTACTGACCAGAAACAGTTAGTATACATCAATGAATGTTTATGGCATTGGTAATATTAATAATAATAATAATCATAATCATAATAATAATAATAATAACAATAATAATAATAAAAAAATTCAACAGTAATACCACTACTACTAAAACTTGTAGTAGAAAAATAATGATAATAAAAATTACATGTTAGTGTAAAAAAATGAAAGAAGTTTTCAAAAACATAGTACACTTTCCTGTTGACCGAAAATACTCCTCTGCCCGAGCATTCATCCATTCACACAGTCTGTCAATATCATCATCACAAAAAAATCAACAAAATGCATCTCGTGGGCAGGTGAAGTCGGGTAATGCAAACAGAAATCCCATTGTCACCCTCCGTGAAATCGGGGTGGGTCTTTGAAGCGCTTGTCACAAAATGGATCTGTTATGAACTGCCAACCTTCATCGACAATGGGTTCAATGTCTTCTAAAATCTCGGTGTCGCTGTCATCCTCTAATATAATATAACAAACTATCACTATAATCATCTGACAGATCTGGCAATATTCCTGCCCAGAATCTGAAAATACTATCATCCGACATCATGATACTGAAAAAAAAAAACCTGTAAAATAACTGCAATCAAAAGGAGAAAAAGTTTAGCCTTCGAATCCAAATGGTTTACTCACAAGATCGTGACAATGTTTCATACATAACAGCTTGAGGCGCACTGGCATGTGCTGCTGGCCGATACCCAAATAATATCTCATATGAATATGACGTCACGACGACCATCGGACACTCATTGGCTAGAATGAATAGTGGGTGGAGCTTCTGCACCTCTCTCATACAAATACTACGCCTGAAACCCATCCAAACTGAAGAAAACAGCTCTGTTTTCGAGGAGGGATGAAAGACGTATAAATCTTACACTATTGTCAATTAATGGTCTTTTATTACTGTACCGTAAAAGACGTAACATGTGTACGAAATAAACCTGGCGAAGGGGTTAAAGTTTTTAAAACATAGCGTTTCATTTTGATTACCAGTACTTACAGACATTAATGAGTGTGTATAAGGTAAGTGATGTATCTGTTTGTTCACCTGAGACTTATCTAGGTAAAACAGAAGCAGAGAGACAGCTACAGTGTTGATTGAAGTGAAACCCATATTCCATTAATCTGGATATAACTTAATAATTGTTACCTCATCCATAACTTGATAAAGTTACCTTGATTTTCTCCAGTGATAAGTAAGTTTATGAGATCATTGTACCTTTAGATATTCGGTCACTCTTTGTTATGAGGTTTCAAGTATCTGGTCGATGTGAGGTAACTTTTGGTATTATCACTTGCACAACAGAATTGTTGGCCTATTTGTGTAATAACCAGGTGCTTGATCACTTGTAACAATATATATATATATATATATATATATATATATATATATATATATATATATATATATATATATATATATATATATATATATATATATATATATTTTCTGACTCACATCAGGATCAAACCCAGGTCTTTCAATTGAAAGGCAAGGGCGCTGCCCACTAGGCCATACAACTCATAAAAGAAGTTGGAACCAGAGGGCAACTGCCCCAAGGAATTACCTGGGCAAACTAACTGCTGGCATACCAGCGTGTTTTCCCCAACTTCCCGACTCAGCAATGACCCAATTGACTGCATTTCATTTGAATTATTCCTTCTGGGTGAATAAGATAGAAATAATCAACACGCCTGGGTTCCATACAGATGCGAGTCAGAAATTTATTTCTGTTCCACACGTGATTGTGTGTTGATTATTTCTATCTCATTCACTCAGAAGAGATAATTCGAATGAAATGCTGTCAACTTGGTCATTGCTAAGTCGGGAAGTTGGGGAAAACACACTGGTATGCAAGCCATTAGCTTGCCCAGGTAATTCCTTGGGTGGAGTTGCCATCAGGTTCCAACTTCTTTTATGACTTGTATAGCCTAGTGGGCAGCTTCCTTGCCTTTCAATTGAAAGACCTGGTTCGATCCTGACATGAGTCAGAAATTTATTTCTGCTCCATGAGTGATTGTGTGTTATTTCTATATATATATATATATATATATATATATATATATATATATATATATATATATATATATATATATATATATGTATATGTATATATATGTATGTATGGGTAAGCACGATGTGACTTTTTGATTTGGCTTTGACAGATATATATATATATATATATATATATATATATATATATATCCATATATATATATATATATTTAGTAATAATTGGACAGACCTCTGGTCGGGTTGCTGGTGAAGTGACTGAGCGATTCTATATATATATATATATATATATATATATATATATATATATATATATATATATATATATATATATATATATATATATATATATAGTAATAATTGGACAGAAGATTCTATATATATATATATATATATATATATATATATATATATATATATATATATATATATATATATATATATATATATATATATATATATATATATATATATATGTAGAATCTACTGGTCACTTTTACCAGACACATATGTAATTCTAATAGCCACAATGACCTCTTAACTTCTCTTATTCTTCGCACTTTTTTGGATATGCTTGTAACTATGAAGCCGCAAGATCCAAACGTAAGAAACTGAAGGGACCGTGATGGCCATCACAGTCTCTTCTATTTCTTGCGTTTGGACCTTGCGGCTCCGTAGTTACAAGTATATCCAAAAAAAAGCGCGAAGAATTCATAAAGTTAAGAGGGCAATGTGGTTATTAGAATTACACACACACACACACACACACACTATATATATATATATATATATATATATATATATATATATATATATATATATATATATGTGCATGCATGTATGTATGTGTGTAGGTATATATATATGTGTGTATGTATACATCTTTAGTAATAAGTGGACAGAAGATTCTACATATATATATATATATATATATATATATATATATATATATTATATATATACAGTATATATATATATATAATATATATATATATATATATATATATATATATATATATATACATATATATATATATGTGTGTGTGTGTGTACATGTATATAATTTTAGTAATAAGTGAGCAGTAGATTCTACAAACATATATATATATATATATATATATATATATATATATATATATATATATATATATATAATGTACATATAGTATATATAATGAGGAAACAGAACAACATATGCCGTATAAATTTGCCATAATTCTTTGATATCTCCTTCTACGAAGAATCACACCATTATTCGTTATCTCACATCATAACTTGTTCTTATACTGTATGTTACGATTTACTTAGACAGGAGTGAAAACAAATTCTAATGAAATCTGAGGAGACACTTTTCTCAAAATTTATATTCATTGCTTTGCACTCAAAAACTTTTGCCTGGTCTCGAAGTTTCTCATCTCTTCCTAAATAACGTAGTATCCCAAAATTTCCTCTCAGGAGTAATCGCTGATCGTCACTGGTGAGGTGATGACGGAGAAAGACGGTAATCTTCGTTTTTCTTTTAGGTAGTGATATGAATAGAGGAGAGGGTGGTGGATAATGCAGTAAGAACAAAAGAAGTAAATACAGTAGTGTGCATTTCCTCTCTGCAATCAGCCTTATCCATCACCATTCTTTGGGTAATCTTTGACAAGCTGCAGCACATTTAATTTAGGGTAATAAACTGGGTCCTTTATGGAATGGACGATGTTTGTTAACGTTAGTATGCATCAACTGGGGCAGGTACAGGTTGATTTAAGATTGTGCTAATATTTATGAAGGAAATCATAAGTGATATAAGTAAAAAAAAAATGTCGTACTAAAAGTGTCTTGAGAATTTGCTTTGAAAGTTAAGAATGGTATAAAGGGTATGCAGTTTTTGATGCATGCCAGGAGGGTTATATCCTCATACATGAAAAACACAAAATATGAAAAATGATAAGCCTGGTGGAACAGAGCCAGTCATTAATAACAGATATGAAGGGTCTGGTTAGAATAGTTACGCAAACGGTGAAGAGCAAGAACTTAAAAGTAAATACACCCCTTTCATGGCGCGAATTTTTTAGCTTAAGTTTAAATCTAATAAAGGAAATCATGTAAGGAAATTGTAGCAGAATTTTACCTTTCAGTGATTTCATTCGCAACACTGAACAATATAATTATGGAGATGAAGATAAAAGCATTAGTCAACTTTCAGGTTATCTTAAAAAATGATTTGTAATTCCTTACTAAGAAAATTAAACAAAGTAAAAAAAGATCACGCCAGAAGTTATCGCCAAGACTATAGGGTTTAAAAGCGACCGACTCAAGATATTTTCTATTAGCTAACATCTTTATAAATTCACATTCATTCCCAGCTCGCTGCAACATTAGCAGTCTTTTGTTTTATAAGCTACTGATGATCATCATCTACATTGCATGCAGTTTTCCCCTATACGCTCAAGCTTCTCAAAATCTTTTTATAACAAACATTTAATGCACAAGGCACTGCCACTAACATTCCTTATGTTATCCGCTGTGCTTTCTTTATTATACCCTACAGCACAGCTTTCCTGAGCTAAATTAACGCCATGCATTGAAAATTCTATTAGTTATTTATACTGCCTTCCTTAAAAATCACCCTTCTTCCTCTCTTCCAGGCATCCGTTGTACACTATAATAGCTCTGAATCTGTTTCCCACCGTGGAAAGTAAGGGTCTTTCATTTATTCGCAACTTGGATGCGAGAAATGTAGTGATGAGCGTATCCAGTATTCAGACAAGTGTAAGGAATCTTTGTGGCTGTTAAACACTTACTAGCAGATGCTCGCTATCGCTCGCATTTGCTACTTCCCATATCTGTACCATACCCATACCCAAATCTGTATCATACCCATACCAACATCCGTACCATACCAATATCTGTATCATACCCATACCTATACCCACACCTATATCAATTCCATACCCATATGCGTGCCATAACTATACCTATACCTTTCCCGTTCCACCCTTAATATGTTTCCCCTTCATGTTCCACCCTTAATAAGTTCCCCATTCATGTTGCACCCTTAAGTTCTCCCTTTACGTTCCACCCTTGAAAGTTCCCCTTTCCCATTCCACCCTTAATAAGTTCCCCTTCATGTTCCACCCTTAATAAGTTCCCAGTTCATGTTCCACCCTTAATAAGTTCCCCCTTCACGTTCCGCCCCTAATAAGTTCCCTTCATGTTCCACCCATAATAAGTTCCCAATTCATGTTCCACCCTTAAGTTCTCCCTTCATGTTCCACCCTTAATAAGTTCCCCTTCACGTTCCGCCCCTAGTAAGTTCCCCTTCATGTTCCACCCTTAATAAGTTCCCAATTCATGTTCCACCCTTAAGTTCTCCTTTCATGTTCCACCCTTAATAAGTTCCCCCTTCATGTTCCACCCTTAATCCCCTAATAAGTTCCCCTTCATGTTCCACCCTTAATAAGTTCCCAATTCATGTTCCACCCTTAAGTTCTCCCTTCATGTTGCACCCTTAATAAGTTCCCCCTCCATGTTCCATCCTTAATACGTTCCCAATTTACATTCCACCCTTAATAAGTTCCCTTCATGTTCCACACTTAATAACTTCCCTTTTCATGTTCCACCCTTAATAAGTTCCCCCCCTCATGTTCCACCCTTAATAAGTTCCCCCTTCATCTTCCAAACTTAATAAGTTCCCTTTTCATGTTCCACCCTTAATAAGTTCCCCCTCATGTTCCACACTTCATAAGTTCCCTTTTCATGGTCCACCCTTAATAAGTTCCCCTTCATGTTCCATCAAACTTAATAAGTATCTTTTTTATGCTCCACCCTAAATAAGTCCCCCCTCATGTTCCACACTTAATAAGTTCCCCTTTATGTTCCACCCTTAATAAGTTCCCCTTCATGTTTCACCCTATATAAGTTCCCCTTCATGTTTCACCCTATAAGTTTCCTTTCATGTTCCACCCTTAATAAGTTCCCAATTCATGTTCCACCCCTAATAAGTTCTCCTTTCATGTTCCACCCCCTAATAAGTTCCCCTTCATGTTCCACCCTTAATAAGTTCCCCTTCATGTTCCACCCTTAATAAGTTCCCAATTCATGTTCCACCCTTAAGTTCTCCCTTCATGTTCCACCCTTAATAAGTTCCCCCTCCATGTTCCATCCTTAATACGTTCCCCATTTACATTCCACCCTTAATAAGTTCCCTTCATGTTCCACACTTAATAACTTCCCTTTTCATGTTCCACCCTTAATAAGTTCCCCCTTCATCTTCCAAACTTAATAAGTATCCTTTTCATGTTCCACCCTTAATAAGTTCCCCCTCATGTTCCACACTTCATAAGCTCCCTTTTCATGTTCACCCTTAATAAGTTCCCCCTCATGTTCCATCATCAATACGTTCCCCATTTACGTTCCACCCTAAATAAGTCCCCCCCTCATGTTCCACACTTGATAAGTTCCCCCTTTATGTTCCACCCTTAATAAGTTCCCCTTCATGTTTCACCTATATAAGTTCCCCCTTCATGTTTCACCCTAAATAAGTTTCCCCTTCATGTTCCACCCTTAATAAGTTCCTCCCTCATGTTCCATCCTTCATGTTCCACCCTTAATATGTTCTCCCTTCATGTTCATGGGAAGGGGGGAGGGGATGGAAAGGGGGAATGGAGAGGGTGAGGGAAAGGGAAGAGAGGGGAAGAGGGGAAGGGGAGGGGGAAGGGGAAAGGGGAGTGGGAAGGGATAAGGAGGAGGTGGAAGGGATAAGGGAGAGGGAAGAGGGTGGGTTAGGGAAGAGGGATGGAAAGGAGGAGGGGGAGGAGGAAGGGGGAGGGGGATTATCGTTTTTCCATGAGGGAGCTGAGGTCCAGGGGAGAGGGGGTGTAGGGACCACGTTGCTTACACCGGTTTTTGGGGATAGGGAAGTGGGAGGATTGGGGACACACACACACACAGTAATAACTTTAAGGAAATTAATATAGTAGATACACCTATTCAAAGTGACAAGTAGAATTTTTTTTCAAAATTCCTACTGAAACAACAATAATCAAATAACACTATGTTAGGATCAGGAGGATGGCTTTATTTAAGCCCTTGTACAATTCTCACCATGTACAGTATTTCGATACACTTTGCAGTGAGCTAAGGATAAGGAGACAACTGGCAACGCCTCAATGTAGAGTCTAATGCCCCGGTGTAGAGCAAACGCGAAGGTGTTGGTAACGCTGCCTGTGGAACTAAATTCCCTGAGCAATCAAAGAAAGTTTGTCAAATGAGAGTAATGATAATTGAGGAACTATTTCTGTGCATAACTCATGATACACTAAACTTGAAAACACTATGTTCTCATAACTAAAGTAACAAAAACCTTTCCATCGTGACTTGGCTATACTTTTATTCGCTTCTCTCTCTCTCTCTCTCTCTTACTTCTATTCCAAACGTCAGTGAACGGTGTTGTTATTATCAGATGTGCTCGCAAATGGCAGTCACATCAACTACCGCATCATGTAAGGACACCGATGAAAGGAGATGTGTCTCTCTGTCTCTCTCAGAGAGAGAGAGAGAAGGAAGATACATTTAGATTAAATCTTTGCTAAGTGTTTTATCAGTCTGTCTAAAATTATGTTTTAGATTTATGATGAGCTGCATTTTATTTAATACTTTACCAAATGCCCTTGGGCAATAATAAGGACAATTATTTTTAAAAATCAAATGCTCTCGAGATTTAAAAGAAATTTTGTCACTGAAACTGTGGAGTATATTTATCAACGTAATTACATTCATACATATACTAAAGGCTTAAGCTGACTAATTGCTGGCCTTTAAAAACATGTCCGGTGCAGGTGGCCTTTATGTTGACATTGGTATTTGCCGCAGTTAAATACAGAGGGTACCTGACACAATCATTTTTGCCTTCCGGTCATGATCAAGATGCCTGGAGACAACGTGACAGATTGATGGAAGCTTTGTGATATCTGTGGATTCAGAAGGCGGGGTCCTTCGAACATTGAACCTGACGGTGATATCACGCTTTAAGGGAGGGGTTATTAAGTGAATATGTGCATACGTGCACTCTCTAATGTGTAAATTGTAGAAGAACCATAGAATGAGTATTCACTTCGCTTTGCGGCTGGTGTGGTCGCTCTTTTGAGCTGTGTGTCTGAATAAGAACAGCCACTGCGAGGAACAGTTTCTGAATGGCCATAAAATGTGAGTAAGATAACTTATTAACCCATATCTTTTTCAGACATTATGTGGAATACCCATTTTACATGTCAGTGAAACTCCTCTGTTCTTTATTATGCATTTTTCCATTTTAAGTGTTTATTTCTTTATGCAACATTTCAGGTTTTAATATAAGCTGTTTCTTTTAACAGGAATTCTGGTTGAGTCCTGCTAAGACGTATATATTGGCAGTGGTGTTCTTTTTAAAATACTATATGACATTTATTTTGGTCTAGAGTAATCATGACCTTTTTATTTTGTTTGGTGACTGGGGTGTTAGTCATTAGTATTGGTTGGTCTAGAATCATTAATTCGATTGATTGTGAATCTGAGTTTCCTCTAGTTATGACTTCCATTTTTGTGGGGTGTGAGAGATTCCATTTCATGACCGTAGCTTTTGCTGAAATGCTTTCGTTAATTTTACAAATAAAGTCTAGTTTTGTATCTCGGCATTTTAATCCAGTAAGCCTTTGTTTGAGGATAGATACAGTGAGAGGAGTCAACGAGAGAGAAAGAATGTCCTGACCCAATGCTGGCCATTGCTACTGGAGAATCTTAAGAGACATAAGACAATATGATATTGTTCTTAAAACAGATGTAGAAAGAGATTATGACCCTATCTGACCTTGTTTTAGGGCATAATAGTTGGTGGCAGCATAATAAACAGGAATAGATAGTCGGGTAGATAAGTACAGTAGATAGGTGATAGGTTACACTTCCGAAGAGACATATTTTATTAGTAGTTGTTACACTGGATGAATTATAGAGGTTGGTGGTATTGGCATCTCAGAACAGAGTTCAATGGTTCAGCAATTCGGTTTAGGGAGGAGTTTTGAAATGCACTTGAGTCAGTCTTTCTCAAGCACGGGTGTGTGTGTGTGTGTGTGTGTGTGTGTGTTTAACAATGCATCACAGGGTGCAAGGTTTTGGTGTTTTTATAGATATTTCTGGCCTTGGGTTCATATTGGGGAATGTTTGGGGAAGAGGACAGTGTGCGCAGTGTCTTTAATTGCAGTATCTTGACCACCTGTGTGTGTTAAAACGAGAAAACAAGCGAGTGTATTTCTTTTTTTTTCTCTTGTTTTTGGTGGAAGGATTTTGCACCGTGGCTGTCAAGCAGGGGCGTATGCAAGTGTTATTATTATTTATTTTTATTTTTACTGTTAATTTTAGTGTCAGATTTGAAGTGAACAAATTTTGCGCGTGGCTTGTATTTTTTTTTTTTAGCAATCGGCTGTTCGCATCAGCGTTTAGGGTTTAATAAGAGGGTTATTTAATTATTGTATTATTTCTGGGGACTTTGAATATTGGAAAATAATTTATTTGACGATTGTTGGGTTATTGTGAGTAAACATTTCGTATGCGAGTGTGTGTACATTTCTTAGATTTTAAACTGTTTTTTTATAGTTACATACATACGTTTCATTTTAGGTACATACGTGCATGTATGCAAAGGGGGAGCTGTTGTTGTGAACTTACTCGGCAATTTTTGCCTTGATGACTGTGAGAGGTGGACTCGTTTCAGAGGTTTAGCGCTCAGTGTTTTTGTTCTGTGTGCTTCTGCAGAGCATGGATGTGTTGGGGAAATAGGGGGGAGATATTGCACTAAAGGGAGGGGAAGTAATTTTCTCTCTGTCTCTGTCTCTCTCTCTCTCTCTCTTCCATTTGCTCGAGTACCATTTTCTTTGCATGAGGGTAGACTTCCATTCTCTTTACTCGAGGGTGGACTGTGTGTTTTTTTTTTTGTTTGCCCTTGAAGACTCAATGTTCATCTTGACCTACTTTGCGGTCAGCTATGCGCTCGGCCCATCTGTTTTTTTCCCATGGGGCTTTGATTATGGGTTTAATTAGTACTTTCTTTTGATTTTGGAGGATTAATTGTTAGAGTAAAGGGAATTAGCATTGTGGAATTCTTCCTGTGTGGGAATTTTTGGGGAGAATTTTTTTCTTGTGTTTTTTCTTTAAGGGGTTTCCTTCTGCAGGACTGGGGAAATTTTGTATTGGTGATCAGCCAAGAGTGAGTTAGCGGATTTATTTACGAAGAGGAAAGCTGCGAAAATGGTTAGAAAGAGATTGTGATACGAGATTCCTTCAGTCAGCCTACGGTTGTGTTGGGCGTGGAGATTCAGTCCGCAGTTTGAGGGGTTTTGTTGAAATTCAGAAGAGCCAAAGGTCGATGGTTGGGTTGAGTTGTCAGGCCCCATGGGTTCGTTGTTTTAACTGTAATATGCAGGGACACATTAACAGGTTTTGCCGTGTTAAATATTGTGGCGGTTGTAGGAGTTATGATCACCCTTGGCAATCTTGTCCGTCTCTTACACAGTATAATGGTAGGTCTGCATTTCAGGATTTTGGTGGCTTACGATGAAAGTTCTTCAAGGGGTTTTTCGAGGGGATCTAGTGATCGGTGAACACTGTTGAAAGACTGATCAGCTGTAAAGGGAAGCTGGATGGGTGTTTCTTGTAATATAGGACTTCTGGGGAACCTCAGAGGCAAAGTCAGTGGTAAAAGGGTCTGTGTATGGGGTCAGTGTAAGTATTTTTATTGACACAGGTGCCTCCATTAATTTGATGAATTATGAACTGTTCTGATCAATGTTTCCGATCTTTCTTTGAGACCTGCTAAAGAGACAGTATGGGATGTTCATGCAAATAGGTTATGGGTTTTGGGATACATAGATGTGGATTTATCTCTTGGGGTAGAACTTTTACAGAACCATTTTTGGTTATACAAGGGGCTGCTTTGGGGAATACTTTGCTGCTGGGTCATCCAGCGTGTCAGAGACGAAAAATCTCAGTTCATACAGGGGTATGTGGCATAACTGTTGGAATACCTGGTGTTTTTGTGCCTTACGAGGGGATGGATGTAAGTGTAGTGGATGATGATAACGGATCAGGTGTACACGAAAATTTGTGGGTGGATTCTGAACATGTGTCAGTGGGTAGGAAGTGTTATGAGGGTTTTGTCGGATGATATGGTCCTTGGTCCTGGTATGGATGCTATGGTGAAAGCTCGAGTGAAAGGAGTGCAGAAGTCCAGACAGGTGTGTGTGTGTGGATGAGTATAGCAAAAAGCTGATAGGGGGTTGCTTGTGGAAGTTCCAGTTAGTAACTTGAAAGTGTTTCATAGTTTTATCATGCGACCTTTCCTTAGTGGTTTTAATGGTTCAGTAATAGTATGGGATAGTGAGGAGACTATGTACCTTCAGGGCTGACTGTTGACATGACTGACTTTCGTTATTCACCACTTCCTCATAGCAGCGCCTCATGGAATCACTTCTATGAGCCTCAACGGATACAAGTTGGATATGGGGGTCATCTACGTTACGCCTGCGCCTTCATGCGAGGATCCATGGTCTTTTGGGAGATGTCGGGCGGGACATTTACAAGTCACCGTCGTTGCTGGGAGACATCTGTTTGGCACAAAGGGTTCGTGGGTGACGCATTCAACATGGACTTGTCCAGTCGCAAGCTGTTCAGGAAATTTGGACCATCAAGAATGCGAGATGTGAAAAGATGCGTTCTACAATGAACTGTTTACTGGAATAACAGTTGTGCATATGAGACCAGTAACTTTCGTATCTAGTGCATAGTGTTTGCTATGATTTTTGAGCCGGCCCCTACTGAACTTTCATTGTGGATATTTGTTGTAGGTGGGCCAACCTCCTATTAAGGTTGAAGCTGACTAATTGCTGGCCTTTGAAAACATGTGTCCGGTGCAGGTGGCCTTTATGCTGACGTTGGTATTTTCTGCATTTAGATACAGTGGGTACCTGATGCATTCATTTGTGCCTTCCGGTCATGATCAAGATGCCTGGAGACAACGTGGCAGATTGATGGAAGCTTTGTGATATCTGTGGATTCAGAAGGCGGGGTCCTTCGAACACTGAAACCTGACGGTGACGTCACTCTTTAAGGGAGGGGTTATTAAGTGAATGTGTTATATGTGCACTCTCTAATGTGTAAATTATAGAGGAAGCAAAGAACAGGTATTCACATCGATCTGCGGCTGGTGTGGTCGCTCTTTCGAGCTGTGTGTCTGAATAAGAACAGCCACTGTGAGGAACGGTTTCCAGAATGGCCATAGAATGTGAGTAAGATAACTCATTAACACTTACATCTTTTTCAGACATTATGTGGAATACCCATTTTACATGGCAGTGAAACCCCTATGTTCTTTATAATGCATCTTTCCATTTAAGTGTTTATTTCTTTATATGCACCAATTCAGGTTTTAATATACGCTAAGTTTCTTTTAACAGGAATTCTGGTTGAGTCCTGTGAGGATGAATATATTGGCAGTGGTGTTCTTTTTAACATACTATATGACATTTATTTTGGTCTAGAGTAATCATGATCTTTTTATTTTGTTTGGTGACTGGGGTGTTAGTCAATAGTATTGGTTGGTCTAGAATCATTAATTCGATTGATTGTGAATCTGAGTTTCCTCTAGTTATGACTTCCATTTTTGTGGGGTGTGAGAAATGCCATTTCATGACCGTAGCGTTTGCTGAAATTCTAATTCATTCTAATTCAAATCTTTATTTCGGACATAAATGGCCATAGATAAACACATATAAATACATATATAAACATACATAAAAAGCCTCCAAACCTTAAAAGAATAAAAAATTAAAATAATTATGAGAAATTATTACGAAAGAGAGGTGAAAAATTCTGATATGAATGAGGTGCGGATAATGACTCCAAGTGATACTTCCTACTAAAAGGACATATACATATGTAGCATATCAGAACAAAACAAAGAAATACTGTATTCTTAAACAAAGAGCGCACCAGATGCACTAAGCATAAATGAGGCCTTTCCAGTGTTTGAAAATAAATGAATTATGCAAGTAAACTGTGGGCAACCCTCTCATAATACAGTTTTCAGAATTCTTCAGCCTTTGCAAATAGCTTGTTATGGTTTTGCGTCTCAGTTCCTGAAAAGATGGCTGACCAAAACCCACAAAAAGAGCGGATGCGTTTGCATACCTCGAATGCCCATGAGTCTTCTAAGGCTATCGTTGTAGCATACCCTCAGCTTATTCATATAGTCCGTTGTTTTGCTCTGACAACCAAAGACATGCCATAAAACTTGTACAAAAACTCGTAAAAGCATTTTCTTGACATCAGCGCTACATTTAGAAAAGTTCCTTAAAATCATATTGCCCCTCGTACATAGACCTCTGTACAAATATTCTACATGGGCATCGTCCGAATTTTGAGCAGTGAGATAATATCCTAGGTACTTTATTTCAGGTACAAAATCTATACGTGCATTGTTAACAACAATAGGTGATATATTACTTAGGCAAATCTTACTCTTAGAAAAATAATACATTTGGTTTTCTTTACATTTAACAATAGAAGCCTATCGGACATAAAATCACGACAAATGTTTACAAGCTGTTGTAGCCCACCCACTTAGGAGCAAATAAAACAATATCATCTGCGTACAGCAAATGGTTTAAAAATCATGTTGTTTAAATAACACCCCGCTTTAGTTTGACTCAGTCTCTGTGAGAGGTCATCCATATATACATTGAACAGGTAAGGTGAAAGTAAACTTCCCTGTCTCACTCCACATGAAGTGGAGAATTCACTCAAAATACATGGCCCCATTTGACAATCATTTGCTGATTTCTATACCATTCACCAAGCAGTTTAATAATATAGCAAGGAATATTTCTTTTGACAGTACTTCAAGTAACATCTTATGAGACACTTTATCAAAAGCTTTAGACATATCCATGAAACAAGCAAATACAGGTGTTTTACGAACATTATACTCCTCAGTTACGTGGCATTTCAGTTCCATGATGGGATTTGTAAGCGAACTGGTTGTCACTTGTCAATAGGTACTCTTTGCATCTCTCCAATAGAATCGCTTCCAAAACTTTTGAGATAACAGTGGCTAGAGCAATCGGTCTATAATTAGATATATCACTGTGGTCCGCGTTTTTATCTTTAATCAAAGGAAGAGTATAACCAGAATAAGAGCTCTTGGTAAGTATGAATGACAGAAACAGGAAGTAATGAATAAACTTAGTAAAACTCTAAGTACCGGATGAGCCTCAGTTAAGTGCTGAAGGGTCAGCCCGTCATGTCCAGGGCTACTGGAAGTGTTCAGAGAATTCAAAGCATTCAATTTTCATTGACATTTGTCCCTGTAACATCTCGCTGACTCTGATTTTCCACTGGGTCTGGAACAGGATGAGTAGGATCATTAAACAGCTCAGAATAATGTTCTTTCCATAACTCGGCAATGTTTTCATAACCACTCACATTATTTATTATGTCTGGCAAGAATGTTTGGGATTTTCTTTTCTTATTTATTTCTCTCCAAAACTTCTTCATACTCCCTTTAAGACTCGTAGCAATTTTATTGGATCGAATTTCCTCTTCATTTTCCTTACAAAATCTAAGCATCCCTTTGAACTCAGCTTTCGAAAATTGCATTTTATCATAGAAATATCCATCCCCTGGATTACCAGATTCCTTCCATGCTAAATAGTCATACCGTGCTTCATGATGGAATTCCTTTACAAAGTCGTTCCAACCAGGAACATGGTTGAAACTCTGTGATTCGACTCTTAGAGTCAGACGACTGTTAAAGTGTGCAATAATTATGTCCAAAAGAAATCTTTCAATAGCTCTATAATGATCTTCGTTTTGACATGGTCTTGTGTTACATTGCAGAGTCTAGTTTTGTATCTCGGCATTTTAATCCAGTAAGCCTTTGTTTGAGGACAGACACAGTGAGAGGAGTCGACGAGAGAGAAAGAATGTGCTGACCCAATGCTGGCCATTGCTACCAGAGAATCTTAGAGACAAGATGATATGGCATCGTTCTTAAAACAGATGTAGAAAGGGATTATGACCCTATCTGACCTTGTTTTAGGGCATAATACATACACCCACTAAAACGTAAACAAGTAAATAGGTGAACAGATGCAGTATATACATACAGATGATGTGACGGTAAAGTAGACTATATATAATAGGCTCTTATCTGTTCAATGTTTTCCACTGAAGTAGTTCTGAAAAAGGAATAGCATAGTCGCGTGAACTTTATGAAGTACTTACACAGTGGGGATTTTTATATGCTTCAAAAGTTATCCCTGTCTGGACACATTAACGTCATACATAAATATTCATGATAAAATTCTCTTTCTCTCTCTCTCTCTCTAAATTTGTGGTACTTTATATCAATCCAATAATCATGCATAAATACACGAGTTACATATGAGATTCTCCTGTACCTTACGTCTAATTCGTTGAAACATATTCAATGACCTTTTCATTAATGCGACATTAGGTAAAGTAGTAGAACCTATAAGAATATACCCTGATGACAAAGTAGCGTCCAGATTTTGAATTCTCGATTTTCCATAAACTTTTATTCTATATTTTATTTGTGCTTCATTTCTTATTCCGTTACTCACTCATATTTCTACTCCAATATACATTAAGAAAATCTGCCTGTGAACTTATTGCACAACAGGTGAATTCGACGAAACAATCTAAAAAAATAAAGTATTGCAAAAGGTCTGGACAGAAAATATTCCAGAAATTGTAATTTTGTTTAGTGAGTAATGAAGATCCTGATAACAAGAGGACCATTTAAACGAGCTAATTAGACAACAACAATTGCTACGTTGTAGAAACATCATTTGCAAATTCCTAAACACTGACAAAATGACCAGTAATCGTATATACAAGGAAGGTTTGCATCCCACTGTAACAAAAGTTCGTTCTCAATATTCCATGCAGTATCGTACTATTTCTTAAAAAAATAATACAAGATGATGTCCTTCTGAGTACAATTTTCGTCTTTCCATTGGAAGTGGAGGAATTCTACAGTGTGTTCAGAAAGTTATAAAATTCAGCACTGGTAGAACAAGATATCTTTCAGACGAGAAAATATCTGAATTGCTATTTCACAGAGCGAAGAAAAAGCAAACCAATTGGCAAGCTTTTCAACTCCCCCAAAGATGTATGGCGCAAAAACGCTCATTCCCTATGGAGGGAAGCAAGGGCTAACTCTGTTCACTTTCCAGTGTGACTGGAAATGTTTCATGAAAGACATAAATGTATCAGACAAATAAGAAATCAAAAGCATGTAGTTACGAAATGTATACCACTGAACGTTATCATTATATTTCTTCATATTTAAAAGAAAGTATTGAGAGAAACGAAAGCCTCATAAAATTTCGATTATTTAAATGAAATTCTTCAGTGTTAGTTGTATATATTTCTTTGCATGTTAGTTTTGTTAAAAGCCAAAATGTAAACACAAGTGAACTTCTCACGTGCAGGATTTCCTTTAGCTTTCTATAATATTCATTGTAATAACTACTCTAAATATTTTCTAAAGAAGGGTTGAAGGAATGTAGATTAAAAGGAATCGAAGGCGAAGGTGTGCTGGTAAAGAATGAGAAAATCATATTGTGATTCAATTCTACGAGGTATCGTAAAGAACTGTGCATGCTGAATACGTGTAAATTTTTTATATGCATAAAAAGCCCATTTATAAAAAGGCTGTTCATAAATCGGAAACAGGAATTCGTCGTTTCTATGAAAATATAAGATTCCTGCTAAATTACAAAGTAGCTCATGACAGGAAATCACGGAAAAAAAACTTACTTTATGATTAAAAACCAAAGCACAAACGCACAGCAACACATTATCAGATACAGTTAGTTTCAATAATGTTATCGGCATTCCCTGACCTACATTACCTCTCAAAAATCCATTTATATATGAGATGGATATGGGCAGATCTTATTAGCCATACTCTTTTGACGGGACAGTAAGCGGAAGAGGGCACAAAAAATGTTCGATTTATGAACGAGCGGAAAGGCACTATAAGTTTTCTTGCGATGTAGGACTCGAAAAGAGTTACCTTTTTTTTAATTGACAGTATTCAGCACACAAACGCGTAAGTCTCGATTTAGATAAAAGAAAAAAGTTGTCAAGGAACTAATACTATTAATGAACTGTAGATTTTCATTAGTTACAATTTTCACCTACAATAGTTGTTGGATACACTGACAGAATGAGTTTTTGGCACTAACAAACTCGGGCTTTTAGGGTATCCTCTAAAAATTTACCTCAGTGTTTCTTCCGTGTTTTTTTTTTTTATTTCAAACGTTCGTACCTTAATTAAGCTAATGTTTCCTTGCAAAGGCAAATGCAATTTTCGTGTGCCTTATTTTTTAGAGCAATTTCTTAATACCTTTTTCTCTCTTATTAGAAACCCATGATGATTTGTTCATGACGGGTAATCTTGTATATATGTTTGACAAAGGAATGTTTCAACACTTCAGATATTTCTCATTTTAGTCGAAGGAATTCAAAGGCATGTTTTAACCTTCAGAAATTTCTCATTTTAGTTGAAAGAATGATTACAATTTTATGCATTGCATACTAATCAAATCATACCTCAGCTAATAATATAAAGGTTGCGAAATGACAATGGTACTTATTAAATAAAATATTCTGAAGTAATTCCTTCCCAACCTTAATTTTATGAGGCCTACAGTTAAATACTACTTTGAATATCAGATCCTTGTTTTACTGAATAATTCCCTCATCAAAGGAAATTTATATCGTAACAGCAATAGAACGGAAATTTCCTTTACTTTCTAAGAGATGGACTACGGCAACTGCAAGCGAAAAAAATGGACGCAAGTCTTTGAAAAGAACTGAGAAAAGGAACCAAAATCACATATTTTTTTAAGACCAGGAAGAAGGGAGACAGAAAATCCAGGAGGACAAAGGGTCACTGAGGAGAAAGAAGACAGGAGTGCTGACAGGTGCCCAAGATGCAGGAAATAGAAAGTATAGTGAGCAAGAAAGTAAGAAAATTTCATGGTAAATGAAAAATCTTAAAAATTTTATATATATATATATATATATATATATATATATATATATATATATATATATATATATGTGTGTGTGTGTGTGTGTGTGTGTATATATACGAGGGTAAGTCAAAAAAGTTCCAGGAAAATTCAATATACTCTTTATTTAAGGAAATTCAAACATCATTTTTCTACATATCTACCATCTAACTCTATACACTTTTCAAGGCGCTGTTTCCCACCTCTGCAACCCTTCTTTGTAGAAATTTAGGGCCTTTCTATTAAACCATGTTGAAACTGCATGTTTAGCAGCATCCAAAGATTCAAACCGGACTCCTCTTATGTTCCCTTGAGTTTTGGAAACAGGAAAAAATCTGAAGGAGCAAGATCAGGACTATAAGGAGGATGTGGAAGAGTTTCCCACCTAAATTTCCGTAGGACTTCTCTTGCAACCCTTGATGAATGTGCTGGAGCGTTATCATGATGGAACAAAATTCTGCGGTGCAACTTTCCTCGACGTTTTTAGCCAATGCAGTCTTCAGTCTTTGCAAAACACCTTTGTAGTAGTTCCCAAGATTGTTTTTGTCCTTCAAGGAAATCAATCAAAATCACTCCTTTGGAGTCCCAAAACACTGTTGCCATAACCTTCTGGGCAGATCTCGCCACTTTGAACTTCACTGGTGCAGCTGAACCTCTGGAACCATTGCTTGATTGAATTTTACTTTCTGGGTCATATTGATGGATCCAAGTTTCATCTCTAGTAACAATCCGGTCAAAAACTCTGATTCATTTGATTCAATCTTTTAAAACTGCAAGAGAAAGTTCAGCTCTTTGATGCAGTTGGTCTTCGCGCAACGCTTTTGGGACCCAACGTGCTGAAAGTTTACGCAAAACCAAGATTTTCATTTAAAATTGAAAATGCGGAACCATGGGAGATCCCAGTTTCATTAGCTATCATAACGATAGTAATCCGACGATCTTCATCCACTAGATTCTGCACCAAAGCCACAATTCTTTCATTTTTGCAGTCGATGGTCTTCCCTCTCTTGGGTTGTCTTTGAGGTCCTCCTGACCATCCTTAAATCGCTTTATCCAATCATAAACAACTGATTTAGATGGAGAAGAATCTCCATAAACTTGTTGCAAAGCTTCAATAATTTTCCTGGTTTCCAATCAAGCTTGGTCAGGAACTTGATGTTAGCTCTCATCTCAAAATTTTTATTTTCCATGGGTTCAAGAAGTTACTTTTCTGAAGCAGATGTTAACACCACGGTAGCAAGAGGATGACTGAGGTAACAAGTCTATATGGATCAACATCACAGATAATTGTTTACCAAGTATTTGGGTTGTTTCATTCCTGTGTAAATACATCATTCAACAATTTTTCCTGGAACTTTTGACTTACCCTATATATATATATATATATATATATATATATATATATATATATATATATATATATATATATATATATATATACACACACACATATATATATATATGTGTGTGTGTGTGTGTGTGTGTGTGTCAGAGTATTGTGACTTGTATATATTGTCTGGCAAAAACTGAAAGTAAAATATGGATCCGTAGGATAGTTATTACTGTGATGCATTACCATTTCTTTAGACTGTTAATATGGAAAATACCAACTGTTGAACATGTCCATTAAAGTTAATTACCTTTTTCCTCATCGGGATTACTGCTTACGGAAGTCCACGTCGAATTATAAATTTTATACATAACGTAAAAGGATAATTGAATCGAAAGAATTGGAGGGACGTCAATTAGATAGTAATGAAGTTAGATCAGGGGAGGTACGAGTGAGATATAAAACGACAAGGCACAAGGAACTGAACGTGAATCTTTTTAAGCAAAAGTAAATGAGAGAGAGAGAGAGAGAGAGAGAGAGAGAGAGAGAGAGAGAGAGAGAGAGAGAGAGAGAGAGAGAGAGAGAGAATGAAAACTCTTAAAAGCCCTCATTTTCAAAATAATGACAGGCAACGGACAATACTTTTTCTGGAATTCGTTTCCAATCAAAGGGCACTCAGATAGAGATTTCATTTTATAAAAATGTAATGATTCCATTTTCATACAAAAAGTGTCGGAAAATTCCCGGTGTCTATATTTTTATATGTTTTTCCTCTATTATCTGCTGCAGTTAATGTTTATTCCAGGCTTTTACTGGTAAACAGTGAGTATAATGAATATTCGCATATGTAGTTTTCAACAGCAAAATAGAAACCTATTTCAATTAGAAGTTCAATGTGAAATGACGTATAGCCGTTCTTATTTTAAATAAGAACTGCTATACTTCACTTCATATTTAACTTCTTATATAACTGGTATCTATTTTGCTGTTAAAACTACATATGCAAATATTCATTAAAATAATTTTTAAAGATAATTTCGAGAATGTAATTTATATAAAAAATAGTATGACAAATCTTGCCTTAACTCCCAAAAACTAGATTTACAAAAAGTTGGCTACTCTTCCTAACAAGTAAAAAATGCGCCGAAGTTTCTTCGGCGCAATCGAGTTCTGGGTACAGACGCTACAGCGTATATCCAAGGCCACAGAAAATAGATCTACCTTTCGGTGGTCTCAGTATAATGCTGTTTGAGCCGCGTCCCATGAAACTTTCACCACGGCCCGGTGGTGGTCCATAATATATTGTTGCCAGAAGCACGATCAAGCCAAATTTTAACCTTAAAAAAAATAAAAACTACTGAGGCTAAAGGGCTGCAATTTTGTATGTTTGATGATTGGAGGGTGGATAATCAACAGGCCAATTTGCAGCCCTCTAGCCTCAATAGTTTTTTAAGATGTGGGGGCGGACAGAAAAAGTGCGGACAGATTAAAATGCGGACAGAATAAATTGCGGACGGACAGACAAAACCGGCACAATAGTACAGAAAACTAAAAAGTCAAGTGACACTCTTTAGAGCATTTTTTTTTATTTGAAGACTATTTACAAAATTAATCTGTTCCTAATTTTTTACTCAGATTAAATTTTGGCAACAAAGCAGCACTTCATAAAAGACACTCACGTTTTTGTTTGGTATTCTCTTTGAATCTCCCAATATTGTAAACATTAATAAAACTTACTTTGACACACCATACAATCATGTTTTCGTCACTAGAAGGTCTCGAGGATACATCGGAATCTCTTGCTTAGTTCAGTTGCTATAAATTCTTTAGGGCAGGGATATAGCAAATTCACATCAGAATGCAATGCTGGTACAAATTATGTCGAAATCTCACATCGCATCTAGAAATCTGGTAACCTACAATGGGATTATGCCCACAGTTTGCCCTCCTAGAAGTTCGACGGTATTAAAGATTCTCCATTGACGCATCCCTATCACATGAATTGCTATTTTCTTCTCTTTCTCCATCAGCTCCTTACCATCTACCGACTAACTTCCTTAACTTTGTCGTGATCAAGTTTTGACCCTTTTTCAAGCACGAGACCTACGGTCTACCCTCTAATGCTCTAGAGATGTGACCTAGTATTCTGCTCAAAATATATCATGACGAATATGGTCATATTTACAATAATAGAATACTTGGGCCTGGATGTCTCGAAAAAAATTCCTAAAGTATATATGCAACGAAGAGAAGTTGTCGAAATAATATCTAGAAAGCAAAAATTAGCTTTAGATAAAAATAACACCTTAAAAAAATTACATACAAAATTTTACTTGTCTATATTACAGAAGTTATTAGAGTTAAATAAGGCCTGAATGGGGAGTGCAATTATTCAGAGTACTGTCCATGGAAACAATATTTTTTATACATATATAAAAAAAATTTCTGGTAAGCGATACATAACTTTCCCATCCTTTTTAAAAACAGATATGATTAAACATTTAATTGCACACGAGAGAGAGAGAGAGAGAGAGAGAGAGAGAGAGAGAGAGAGAGAGAGAGAGAGAGAGAGAGAGAGAGAGAGAGAGAGAGAGGTTAATGACAGTTATTTCCTGAGAAAAAGAGAGTAAATCAATTAACTTTTTTGTATTGACATCGAAAAGGATAATTACTCCCTCTTAACACTGAGACGTTATGATTTTCTGTCTGTGTGTCGGTCTGTCTGTCTGCCTGAGTATTTTTCGTCCCAACACTGAGGAACTTTCAAAATTAATTTCGTTTCATCGTAAGTGGCTAAATGACGTGCATGTTGTGTTCACTTCCAATTTTCTATCAGAGAAAATCAGTGCCCCAAAGACTGCACAGTTTCCTATTAAGTTGACTCTTTAAACTTACGTCCTTGAGAGGCAAGTCTATTGCCTCCTTTGGGACTACACTTCACTTTTTTCAATCCGTTCCTCTCCTGTCTTATTCGGGACTAGGCTAGATTAGGGCACTAGGTGACTTTTCCAAATTACCTCTGCAAAGAAAAAAACTCTGCAAACAAAAAAAAAGGACGAATCTGGGAGTTTTTATTATCTTAATTTCAGATATAAACTTGGAGCAGATTTTAGGAAAGAAAAGCAAAGCGCCAGAAAAATCAAATATATCCAAGAATGTCCTAAATGGTCTGGGTTCTGACTGGCAGCCTTTCTGAGTTAGGTTCCAAAAAGCAGATGTCCTTTTAAATGACTACAGAATTTCGTTCATATAAAATACGCAGGTCGCGGAAACCCATTTTATCCGGTCTTTGTACCTTGTTGTTCGTGATAACTATGTGCATTTCAGGGCCGTGTCTAGTAGATTTTCGTCGATTAAATCTTTACAAAGCATCAGATAAGGATCGTATTTTGGAAATAGCTATTTGAAGCCTCAGCCTAACGGCAAAATATGCAGTGATGTCTAATGTGGATAATTAAGGCACTTATCAGAGTAAATCAAAGAAATTTAAAGGGAAACTTAGCTAAATTTAGTAAGTACCGAGAGAGAGGCTATTTGTGACGTAAACTATGACATCAGACGTAATAGCAGGGTTCCCAGTAGTATGATAATGATCGTAGAAACAAAAATATTTGACCCTCTTGTACAATAAGCAATACCTTGAGTAGGATATGCGATAATTATCGAAATTGTAAGATAATATACTATAAATGGATGATAATTTAAACATTTTTATCTGTACAGTCAAAGTAAAGAAATACAGAAATTGTTAGAGATTTTGTCTAAACTTAAGCGTTGAACTACTTCTTTGCTCCTTAGCGCTCGTCACCTAGAGAGGCGACCATAGCAGTTGAAACCAAAGATAGAAACACAGATTTGAGTTAAAACACATAACCCACCCACCCCCCCAAAAAAATACAACGCTTGCTATAGAAAGCAGTAACTGTATTACGTTCATAGAACCGAGGTCATTGATGAAACGAAAGCATGGCTGCATCAAGTGCCAGTATTAAAGCAAAGGCTAGGCAAATCATTGTTAAGAATGACGATAACATTACGGTTTCCATTGGTGATACCAAGGGTAGTGAATAAGAAATTGGTATATATACATATGACAATATTAGAGCAAAGGAATTTAGTAAATATACATATGGCAATATTACTATTTTCATTGTACAATTTTACGTTGACCATAGGAACACATAGCAATTATAACGCAATTTCTATTCACCCTATCACTATCAGTTACACAAAACCTTTGGAATTGGTGAAATACAATCATACTGAAATAACTGAAAATTGAAAGAATGAGTAACTGCAAATCCATAAAAAAAAAATAAATAAACAGATAAAACCGGGAATACATAGACTCATAACCACTCAACAACCCTACAACAGTGTCAGTTTCAAGTAAATGAATTACGTATAGAAACAACAAAACTGACACAGGCACACACACACACACACAGATATATATATATATATATATATATATATATATATATATATATATATATATATATATATAATAATAATGAAGGGGGAGTAACGTGCTATATCAAGCACTGTGGATTTATTATGGGATTGATCATGCATTAAGGACGTTAAGGTTAGAACACAGGCGTTATGTTACATTCATTTAGCAGGACTAGACAGGTACATGTGAACCGGAACTTTTGAGGAGACAATATGAAGCAACAGAAACTCCAGGGTAACAATGGTTTTCACAGAGAGCGTTACTGTAAGACTTTGTGCATGTTTTAAGTTAAAGAAAACGTGAATTGCGCCACTCATTTGATGCTCATTCCTTTACTGTACTCTACTTAAGAGACATGACTCATCAAAAAGATTAGAGAGAGAATTCCATATACTACTACTATTACTGCTACCAACATCCGAGTCTCATTCATAAAGTATATGGGCGGGGTGTCTAGTAAAGTAAGTCATACTACAGTATCAGTGAGTGGGAGGACCTTCAGTAATGACGTTTTACTACCCTCTATTTAAGAGCCTGCCAGATTTAGCTAAGTTACCCTATAAATTTCTTCGATTTACTCTGATAAGTGCCTTAATTATCAACATTAAACATCACTGCATAGTTTTGCCAATTAGGCTGTGGCTTCATATAACTATTTCCAAAATACGAACCATATCCGATGCTTTGGTAAGATTTTATCGACGAAAATCGATTAGACACGGCCCTGAAATGCACTATAGGTCTGAATAACTTCCGCAATTTAGGTGATCTTAGATGTTGAAAACATCATATTGCCCATTAATGATAAAGGTTTTAGATACAAATGGAGAGTTGTCGAATTATACCTTAAGCTAAAAACTACTGGGAAGAATGATTAAAAATATAATGTCTTTGAGATTCAAAGTCGTTTGAGCTAACGACGCGAAAGTTTCTCTTCATCTCTCTCTCTGCTCTTAATTACTTATAGCTGAAGACATAGCTCCAAGAGCAGCCGATAAAGGCCAATATTTTCCATATCATTACTCACTCTTATCATGAATAAGATTCTTTTCAATTTGTCCTTGCAACTACAATTGTGTCCAAAAAATAGTAAGAGATTACGATGAGACTAATGGAACTATCCCATTTTCTTCATATTTTAGTTTTTAGATTTATTCCTTGATAAGAGCATCATACTGAATAACTGTTCTGCAAATTTTTCATAAAGAATAAAGAAGCTTTCATCTTTGCAAAACCATACGTATAAGAATAATTAAAAGATAATTACAATGAAATACAACACCAAATGAAAATGTTAAGGGAATATTATAAGGGATATACGCGGCAATAGAAATAAAGGTAATAAAAAACATTTGTATGTGTTTATCTATACAATCACCCTTACTGATAGATCGATTGATTCGTTTTTGAAGTCTACATCCACTTCAGTTGTGATGCAGGTGAACAATGAACGAAGCCAGGTGTTATACAGTACTAACTCAAAGCATCTTGCAAAATAATACTTCAACCTAAGCATTGCATACTTAGATTTCAAAATCATAACAGACGCCTCCCCACGTATACACCTACTGTACACACACACACACACACATCTATATCTATATATATATATATATATATATATATATATATATATATATATATATATATATATATATATATATATATATATATATATATATATATATTCTTACGTTTGAAGGCAGGAGAAAGAAAACTTACCACAAGGATGTCGCTAATCTGACTGTATCACCTACAAGAGTGAAATACAATAAGAAGGAACAGAGGGATTCTGGAGAGAAACTCTCAGGATAACTAAATTACATGTATTTACAATACAAAAACAGAAGACATAGAGGGATAAGGTGGGCCACTGGGGGTCCTGCTGCAGCACATAAAATTATTAATAGGCATTAATGGGGTGCCAGGGATTACATTTCAATGGCACTGTTCAAAAGATTACAATTGGAATTTCTTCAGTGCAACCAACAAGCACACAGTCGTGGCACAGGGGTCCTACAGCGGCAAGCACTCCTTTCTGCAACAGAGAACGGCAAACGATCATTTGATAAATTAACGGCAATAGCGGGGATACGAGGCTAGTGCTGAGGGTGAAAGAAGTCCTCTTTTCATAAAACCCTACAGAATAAACTTGTGACATGAGTTTAACATGACAGGTCAGGTCTATGTAATAGTTGCACTTGGAAACAGAAACATTTAGGAGAAAAAACTATTCCTTACTGTACCTTAGTTCTGAAGAGATGGCTCCTGTAGTCATACCAATTGAAGGGGAGAGGGATTGGCACTGTGTTTAAGATACTAAGACTGAGTCAATCAGCCTAAGAGGGATGCTAGCTCTGAAGGAGTGGGCAGTCAAAGAGATGTGACTTGCTTGGCAGCGTTCTGGTCTCTTTCGATGCCATGCGATGGGGAGGTATTTATCAGCTCTTAAGATTGTTGGCTTTTTTGAACCTGGCAGGCATCCAGACATATTCTGGGTACGTCCAACATTCTCTCTGGGAGGATGCTGGGTGGTTAAAGTGTCCGACTTTCTCTTTTGGCGAGGGCTGGCTGGTTAATCTGTGCCCCAAGTCATGCAGAAGGCGCAGACATCTTAATCAGTGCCTTGGGTCATTCAGGTGGCCAAGTATATTCTCCAAGTTTGGGTCAGTATCTGGAATAACAGGCTTATCACAGCCATGGAGCTCAAGAGAGGATTAAAAGCAACAAGGGAAATCAGAATGAGATCGAAGGGACAATTTTCCACGACCGACCATGAGCATGTTGCAGCAAACAAACTTAATTAACTGAAGGTTATTAAGTTTGTTCATTATGAACTTTTATTTTTATTCTTGAACGGCAAATTGCCTTGAGAATGTTAACTCTCTTAGCAGCTCCCACAACATGTAGACATATCACACCCTTAAATGGGTGGGAATGTCAGCAGGCAAGGCAAATTGACTTTTAAGGGTTACTTCTCCTCTGCTAGTCCTTGGCTGCTTTAATGAACTTAAAATTAGGATTTTTGCATTTTGGATAAGTGCAAGTTTTGTTGCACTGGTGGCAATAGTTACATTAGCATAAAATCATTCTGCTGATGGGAGTATGTTACATTAGTAATTAAGGGCTAAAATGTAGCAGCACTTACAATAAATCACAATCAAAAATGTATCACACGAACCTTATTATTCGTTATGCCATGATTTAATATTATAGGTGTGATATAGTTTCATAGAATTATTATTAGAATTAGGACCTATAAGTTAGTCATGCACTTAAGTAAAGATTATGTTGGTTATATAAATTAATGCAGTTAGTTGCCTTGATGTGGCAATGTAAGGTAGTACTCGTCGTCTTAGGTTAGATGATGCCACGGTATTCAGGTATGGTGTTGGCACTGTGCCAGGTATGGCACTAGCGTTGTAAGGGGCTAGTGACTCTGTTACAGGCAATTTAAATTTTTCATGCAAGTAATTGCACAGAAGAAAAGTTAAAGAATCACAGGGCTAGGAGATCTGGCAGCTGGCACTCTGCACTGGGCAGTGTGTGATGCAAAGCAAAAGTGTGATCCCAGGTAAACAGTGAGTTGTTATAAGGCGTAAAATGAGTTTATAAATGATTAAGTTACAGTACAAGAAGAAAATTAAGTTAAACACTGATAGAGAGTGACAGTAAGGGAGTAAGGTAGCACCTACTCTGGTTAAGTGCAAAGATACTTAATTAAAGTGAGGCACTGTGCCACATGGGCAGGAGTGCCAGGCGAGCTCAGTGGCTCTCATAGGCTACCTGGATGTTCTATGCTGCTGACTTTTCTTCCTTGAATTTCTCTCAGGCTGATGGGTTGATGTTGCAGGAGGAGTCGGTGGGATCGAATCCGGGGAAGGCGCTGGAGTGCCACCTACTCCAGCTGCGGCGACAACTGAAGCAAGGCTGGTGTCAACAATTTCTACCATTTGCTGCCGCAGTTCTGTGATTTCTGTGACCAGCTGAGATCCTAGAGAATTGTCACCCAGAATCTTACCCACTAAGGACAGGGGGAGACAGAAGAATTGGGGGTGCCAGAGGTTCATAGGTGGCAATGACCAATTCAGGCACAGATTGCCTGGCAACACCAGGGGGTGAGCTTCCACTGTGGCCAGGGGAGCCCAGAGGGGGGCCTAGTAAGCTTTGGGTTGGCTCTCTTACTGACACTGGTAGTGGGGCCAAGCCGGGAGAAGAGATGTGATCCAGACTGGTATCTCCTAAAGGGAGATCTATGGCATGCACTGGCACTAAGGCAGGACCAGGCAAAGGAATTAAATTTGGAATTCGCTCAACATTCAGGATGGGCGGAGCATGGCACTACTCAGGACACTCAAGTGGCACTAGCAGGGAATTTGAGACAAGTTTGGTATCTCCTGAAGGGAGATCTATGGTGTGCTCTGACACTGACACTAGGGCAGGGCCTGGCACAGGAATTAAATTTGATATGGGGTCAACGTTCGAGTCAGACAGAGCCTGGCACTGCCCAGGGTGCTGAAGTGGCACTTGCAGTGGTTCTACGGCAGGTCTGTGAGCACTCTTTGGGTCTGATGGAGACTGACGGGTTAGGACACCTGGGATGTCTCGAGTTAGGTGGGGACCAGGAGTCCTGTCCTAGGAGGAGGTGTCATAGCCTCCAAGAGGGTAATTTGCTAGTGCAAGAGTGCAGAGCTTGGTTCTGTAGGGCCTAGTGACCCTCAAATGAACTGTTGGGAGTATCAATTTTACATGACTGGTACTCTCGATGGTAACAAGTTTATGTTTGTGAATTTCAGCCCCATAGGGGACCTTGTCAGGGAGATCTGCACACCAGTCTCTTCTAATGCCTTGACCTGGCATGCGGGGGTAGCTACCTCAAGGAGGTACCATAAATATAGGACCCTCGGCTGGAGGGCCTAAGGAAGGATGATTAGTAACCGCCAGGGCAATGGCGGGGGTAGCTGCTTTGCTAGGGCAATCCTTCCAGAGGACGGAGTGCCCATAGACCTTGCAGGTAGCGGAACAGATTTTACTGAAATCCTTTCTAGGAGCTGGGGAAGATTTATGATGTTGCTTGGGTTGATCAGAGGGAGGCGTTGCAGTGGCTCTTCCTTTAGATTTCCACCGGGATTCCATGTGTCCCTTCCCTTTGCAATAAGTGCATATAGGTGTAGAAGAGGGATCATTCTTTGGTTGGGCTGGCACTGCAGTGTGACTAGAAGTTATCCTTCAATTCAGGGAACTGGCGGGAGGATGGTAGATGTCCCAATTCTCCACCAAGCGACAACACTCGGCGAAAATCTTGGGATGTTTTTCACATAGGTGGGTGGCTAAAGAACTTAGAGCATAATAAAAGAAACTGCCCAGCTGTATGCACTCTAGCAGTTCCTCAAACGTTGTGATGTCAAGGGCTTCCAGGCAACGCTTAACAGCAGGAGTCTTGTGATATGCCCAATCTTTCCAAGTTTGACCTGCTTCCTCTGGTTGGCCAGGCTAACATTGTCTCCAGCGTTCAGAAGTGATTTTGTAAGCTTTGAGGAACGCCCTTCTGACCTCTTTGAGGTCACCCTGAGCACTAGCATCTAAGGAGCGAAAGGCAACCAGGCCCTTTCCCACCACGTGTTTTCCAAGGAGGAGGGAGATCGCTTTGGGATCACCAAGGTGATACTTGAGAGGTGTGAATGAGGTGTGGAGGGTGGTGGAGTAGCTGGCTGTGATTTAGCCGAGGCCCCTGCATTAGCTTGCCGAGCTTTCTCCAGCTGGCTCTCCTTGTCCTTCAGAGATGGCTCATGCTGCCTCTCTTATTCTTTCTGCTTTCTCTCTTCTTCTCACTGGTGTCTCTCCTCTTCTCTTTGTTTTTCTCTCCTGCATCCATCGAACGAGCTCTCCTGTGAGACCTACCTCCTTCCCCATATCCATGAGGGCTTTGTACTTTTCAGCTATGGTGCTGGTGGGTTAGAGTGTGTTGAATTGGTCTTGGGATGGAGCAAGCAAGGTGTGGGGTTGGGAGTTTGTTAGCTGTGTAAGCAATTGCACGGAATGGAAATGGCACTCTGCTTTGGCAGGGTGTAATTATGTAATGGTGTGGGCCAGTAGGTGGCACCACTAGTAATGGGTGCACCCCTTTTGTAAGATGGTACTGTAACTAAGTGCAAGGTTGTTCCGGAGAACTAGTATGTGGGTCCACAAGGCAGAAATGGATGGCACTGAGCCGGATGCGGAGGGCAGTAATTTGGGCAAGAGCCTACTAATACTGTGAGAGTGCTCCCTATGGAAAGAGTGGCAATGAGAGCGTTCTGTGGAGTTAGTGGCGGCACTCTAGGACCCATAAAAGGTGTTACCTGAAGGGGACGGTGCTGGTTGGGGGTTTTTATACACAAGAGTGATGGTTGTGGTTTTGGCACTTTGGTACCAGGGGTCTGGAGGGCCAGATATGTGGCACTGACAGAGTGGATATGGCATGGAAACACGGTGCAGCTGGGCTAGGAGTGCAAAATTTGTGAGGGCCTAAAGTTGCGGTGAAACCACTGGGCCAGTGATGGAATATGTACACACTGGTGAGTTGCACACAAGGTGCAGATGGGTGATAACATGGCCCAAATCGCAAATGAGGCAGACTTGGAGTGTCACTCACAGGTGTGTTGAAATCATGAATGAAGTTAGACAGAATATGCAAAACTTTTGAGGTGAGTGGTAAGTTACATACCCACAACAATCGCTCGTTTGCCGAGTGCAGAAGTGAGGTTCTGAAGAACAATTTGTATGTTCCAAAGAACAGTGTTTGTTCTGAAGAACAGATAGTTTGTGGATTTGTTCAAGAGATCGGTTCTGGTTTGTTCTGAAGAACAGTTTGTTGCTTGCACACAGATGAAACCGGCTAAAGTGCAAACTTTCCTAGGTTTTGTTCAAGGGAACGGTTCTGGTTGGTTCCAAAGAATGGTAATTTGTTCCGAAGAACTATTTGTTTGTTCCAAAACACAATGGATAACATGCACACGGACGTTCCTGGCTATAGTGCAGATGTTATGGGTTCCCAGAAACGGAATTAAGGTTATATATTTCTGAAGAACATAAAATGAGATACTGCGACAATGGTACACTGGTGGGGGGTTTGACTTCAATGACAGAATTTTTCAGCACATAGGAGTGCAGACTCGTTACGGAGAATCGAGTGTAAAGATCAGGTAATGATGGGAGCTGTCAGTACCCACTTATGTTTGAGTACCTCGGCCATAATGGTAACATGGAAGCAATGGGTTTGTTTCCCTCTTTTTTTGCGAAGAGCAGTAAATTATGGCAGGGTAAGCCTTGGAGGGTTTGTGTAAATGAAACACGAAGAACGAACCTGCAGAGCGTGGGAGGCTAAGTATGAAGAGATGGCTTCTATGTACACCAAATGGTTATGTGTACAAATGGTCATGCTTATTTCACAGCAAATGATACGTTTTCTTAAAGTAATCATGCAATAGGTTGTTGATCGCAGTAATCAACTATGTTAATGATTGTTCATTACACAACGCTGACCTCACAAAAGCTACAATGCCTCTGCGATAAGTATAAGAGGTGATCATAATAGTGTGGGAATGATTTAACGTTAGAAGACTGTGGGTAATAATTTAAAATTATTCAAATGTGTGATATAACAACGCTTTGAAATAACAGAAGTCTCGTGCGGAAATTTTATGGAATGACAGCAGACAATTTTGAAAAGCTATTCTCGCCTTTCAGCTGACAATAAAACCCAAATAGTGGTCAGCTGATTTGAAAGTAAGAGCAAACACACTATCACAAACTGACTTATGAAGACTGAAGGAAATATAACACTTATTACACTTAATGACACACAGCGTATGCAAAAGGGAGCTGAAACCGTACATGTAAATGTTCAAATGAACAGACTAGAAATTTTGGGACAAAGCGTGTGTAAATGAAATGACGAATTAGTTACCGAGTGTGAGGGGAAAGAATTTAATGAGATGACAGCACTCAACGAGGGCCTTGCCACATGCTTGAATGGGGTTGCCAGATACTGTGTTCCTAGCTAATGGACTGCAAATTGTCCAAGACATGTAGGGAAATAATCGCACTTTCCCTGATTTTAACACTTCTAATACTTCACTTCCTGGCTAAGCCCTAACAAATTAAGACATGCAAATTCATTAACATGCTTTAGCAGAAAATTCTTGTGTTTCGAATGGCAACACTCTCTCTCTCTCACTGTGAGGAAATGAAAACATCGGTATGCATGCAACGTTAAGGTTAAGATTTAAAGAAATTCCAGTCACAAGTTACAATCATGGTAATATTAAATTAGCAGAATAATTACGCTGCGTAACCCCTGCCTGACTGTGCATGTGCAGGTAAGGGATTTTACGCTAAAAGGGTTCGTATCTGCCTTGCACATCAGCTAGCAATTGCAAGGGTAGGGATGCTAGCTGCTGAAATCTTGCATAAGCAAGATGAAAGATCATAGCCAGGTTGCCAATTCTTGTGCTTGAAGGGGGAGGGAAAGAAAACTTACCACAAGGATGTCACTAATATGAATGTATCACCTCCAAGAGTAAAATACAATAAGAAGGAACAGGGGCTGAAGGACCTACTTTAGAGAGATTCTGGAGAGAAACTCTCAGGATAACTAAATTACATGTATTTACAATACAAAATCAGAAGACAACGAGGGATAATGCAGGCCACTGGGGTCCTGCTGCAGCACATAAAATGAATAATAGATGTTAACTGGCTGCCAGGGATTACATTTCAATGGCACTATTCATAAGATTGCAATTGGAATTTCTTCGGTGCAACCAACAAGCATACAGTCGTGCCACAGGGGTCCACGGTGGCAAGCACTCCTTTCTGCAATAAAGAATGGCAAACAATCACATGATAAATTTAATGGCAATAGTATGGATAAGAAGCTAGTTCTGAGGGCAAGGGAAGTCATCTTTTCATAAAACCCTACAGAATAAACTTATTACATTCCGAGTCAGGTTGGAAGAGTGAAATTGGATTTTGATTGTAATTTGCCTTAGGGGCCAACACCTAGAGTACAGAACGTGAGCAATAAGTGTAATTACTAAGATGACTTACCTTGATATTACATCTATTTAACAGAGAATGGGAAGGTCACCTTTTGAACCAGTCAGGTAATTTTAAATTGAATTTATTTACAAGCAATCAGAAAATTAATATGAAATGGCTGACTGAGCAGCAAACAAGGCACATGCAATGTGCAATAAAAGTAAGACTATATGTAACAAATAAATAAATCTGTGAAGGGCTACAGCCCTGAAAGAGTTGAACATGCAAATGAAAACCACTGCTGTTGGGACTGGCTGATATAATGACTGGTGATTTTAGCACAACGTGAATGCAGAAGGGGGGCCACTCATGTGCCACTGGACAGCTGGTGGTCAGAAGAGTCTTGCACATAGCAAGATGGTAGTTAACCGTCTAAGGTTATTTGGTTCACAAGGGCAGGGGCAAAAACTCAAAGAGCCAGATAACGGGATTCTGGAATAGAATTCCAGGTTAGCATTTAGAAATGTAGACTTTCTCTCAAATGAAATGACTTATTCACAATGGAAGAAACTATCAATTATATTTAATTAGCACACAATAACACTATGGTGGGAATGTTCTAATTATTATCACAGAACAAACTTAATTTAAGCTTGGAACAAGTCATGAGGGCAAATGTGCCTACTAGGCTGTGGGAAACAAAGGGGGTTTGTTTTGGGAGAATGAAAAATTGGAAATACTGAAAATGGAGAGAAATTCACGAGAAGAAAAACAGCACTGGCATACTTGCAACTTCATGACATACCTTATTGCATCTGTGCACTGAGCTCGCTTGGAAAAGATGAATTCCGGCCGCAGATGTCCCAACACTTGGCCAGTGTAAGAGGGAAGGACAGCACCAGCTTGGTGCTGTGGTGGTCTGGCGTGGAGTGACAAGAGATGTCACCGAGTACAAAGATCAAAGGGAAACAGGTCTTATAATTACAACTAACTAAGGGTCAACCTAGCAGCCCAATTACTGTCCTGACTGGTCCTTCTTCCCTAACGGCTTTCTGTCCCACAAAATCATATGATATGGGGTTAGGACGTCTACATTTGTCCCCCCTAGTGGGGTCTGCTCCAGCTGCCAAGAAATTTGATTTCCTAGCTAACGGACTGGAGGGACGAATTTTCTAAATATGTGAAAGCTCCCCCTTTACGGCATTCACTCCCTTTCGGGCGTGAAGGCCTTGACTAAGTGAGTTATTTGTCTCGACAAGTCAGTTAGCTTCTGTAAATGAGTCGTACTTTTGCAATGCAGCTAGCTAAAATGAGCTACCTAACTGCTAGGAGGGGATACTAGTTTTACTAATTTGCTTACTACAGGAGAGCCTAGCATTATACAAAGGTATCTACAGACTCCTACCGGCTGTCTCTGACGACAGGGAACTCTATTCCTAGGCAAAGGGTACATGGGAAATGTCTTGTTGACATGGTCTAATATATCCTACTGCCCTGGCATAAAATTAACCTAAATGCAATTATATACTGATTATGCAATTCTTTATGGAATATCACACACAATATTTTCAGACATGCACAACCTGAAGGGTTAATTATGCTAATGCGGTCAGGTCGGTACCAGCTTGAGTATTGGACAGTTTTATCATGAGGTTTTTAACAGGGTTAGCACTACAAGGTTGCCTAGGGTGCTAGATGTTAGTCTTCTTGGGCAGAGATCACGCAGGCTACCTCCTCTGGGTAGGTGCCAGGATCACTCTGAGATGGAAAAGGTACTGTAACAATGGGACACGAGTGCCAAGGAGAGCTTGTGGCTCTTATAGGTCAACTGGATCTTCTTCTTCTTTGGGTTCCGCCAAGGTCTGGCTATGCTATTCCTAGGAGGTGACAAGGGCACTGACCCTGGGGAAAGGCCAGAAGTGCCATCAGAAGCAGAATCAGAGGTAGCCCTTGGAGCTACGGGGAGGCTCCCTACTTTGGCTGCTATGACACCTGTCGCAAGGATAAAAACAGCTCCTGCATCCCTGCTGGACAGTTCCTGGTTTGACCAGAGAAGGTGTAGCATTAAGGTCTGCCAGAGGTTCATCCTTGGCATATGAAGGTGATTGTGAAAAAGAATTGTTGGAGTCTCACAATTTGAAATGATCAACGCAGTGCGGTTTGGAGGATCTCCCGTAGGAGGATCCATGACATGATCTGGATCAGGTACTGGCACTAACTTAGGGCAAGGCACAGAGGTTAAGGCTAGTGGAGGCTTCATGTCCGGAATAGACGGAGCTTGGCACTGCTAAGGTCTCTCAAGTGCCACTGGCAGAGATTTGGAGTCTGGCATGGCTGATGAGGGACCCGGGGGTGCGAAACCCATCGGTGTGCCTGAGGCAGCAAAGACAAAGATTCCTGTCTCAGGTGGAAGGCAGAGCCTCTTAGAGTAGTTCTGGTTGTGATGTCACTGCACCAACTAATTCGTGGAGTGCCCTGTTAGTCTGTTAAGTTACAGGTATTGCAGCAGTACCCGGTAATTTCCCTTCAAGGTGTGGGAGGAAACTTTAGGTGGTCATCCTCTTGTGAGGATTGGGGACTGGGCCTGAAGTTGTATGAAGAGTGCCCCTTCTGTCTATCACTTTGGTGAATGGAAGGTAGGTCTCACGGTGGCACGCCTGTCATGGTGGCAGTGTCCCAGTCAGCTGATTTTGGATATAAGGCCTCCCTGGTGGAGGTAGCTAGGCAACAGAGTGGCATTGGGGAAGGACATCCCCAGAGGAGGTCTCATCCCAACATGAACTCCATCAGTGCCTAATTCTGCTCACCACTCCAATGCGGTGAGGTTACGTACCCCAAGGGTTGTTACCTGAAGCTTGGCTGTGGGAATGGTCTTTGTCTGCTCCACTATCCAAGTCATCGTTCACCTGGTCTTTTCGTCAACAGTAGCCCTGCTGGCACTTGGGCCCAGTCAATCAGGCTAATATCTGAGCCAGTGTCTACCATAACTGGCAGGTTCACTGGTAAGCTAGAGCCATCCAGGGGTGCCACTGGGACGGACTGAGTCCACACCCACTCAGGGTGAGACATATCTGGTGGCATAGCCGAGGAGGTCATGGCACTAATCAGGTTTACTTGCTTGGTAAAGGGGATATGTTTTGGGCAACCAGGATATCTGGCAGTATAGTGCCCTGGAGTTCCACAGTCTCGGCAGGGTCCCCTTGAATGGGCTGATTTCCCTATGGTGACTGCCAGTGGAAAAGACTGAGTGGTTGTGGATGGAAAGGAGTCATTGGAGTCCTTTTGAGGGCGATGCTGGTTAATGCGGCACTCAGATTCTGGGTGGCCAACTCTCTTGCAGAAGTTGCACGTGGGTGGCTTGGCATGGTGTCCGTTCTTCTGGTGAGGTGATCCTAAGAGATGACTAGGTGGCACTATGCGCTGGTGAGATGTGCTGTGAGACTGGTTAAAGGTCTCCCAGTCATCAGACATACAACAAGCTATTGCAAGTGTTCTAGGTTGTTCGTTGTTTAGGTGCACAGTGAGTGGATCAGGAACACACTGGAAGAGATCCTCCAGCATGATCCGGTTGAACAGGTCCTGGAACTCTGTGCACGCCATGGCGTCAAGCCAGCATTGCCCTGATTGGGTTTTATGATAGGCCCATTCAACCCAGACCCAACCAACTTCCTTGGCGAGACCTCTAAAATGCTGTCTCCACTTCTCCGGGGCAATTTCGTACGCCTTGATGATCACTCAGCAAACGTCTACCATGTTCCCTCTTGTACCCTTGTCCAGCGAGCAGAAGGAGGTTTTGGCTTTGCCTTCCACGTTCTTGGCAAGCAAGGCGACCCTCTCCATCTCAGTGGTGGAGTAGTTCTCGAAGAATGCTTCTACTTCCTCCAACCATGCCTCGGGCTCATCCTCCATCCATTTTGGAATCAGAGTATTAATGCTCGATATTGGAGCATTAGGCACAGCAGGTGTGGGGCTAGAGGCTTGGTGGGCAGCTAGAGCCTCGGCACTTTCTTTTCGAGCCTTTTCCAACTTGAGCTCCTTGTCGGTGAGAGCGAGGTCTCTGGCTGCCTTAGGTTCTTCGTACTTTCTTGGATCTTCTCTTTCTTCTCGTTCCAGCTTGAGTATGTCATCCAGCTGTTCTTTCATCCACTGGGTGAGTTCCTGTCCAGTATAACCTGCATCCTTGTCCATGTTCATGAGGGCTTGGCATTGTTCAAATGACATGGTTTATAGTCTTATAGGACATCTGGGGGAAATGGTCTGTGACAGTAGGGAAGTGACCCGTAATTTGGTAGCACTTTGTTGCAATGGCACCTTCTCAATAAGGTGGCACTGTGGCTGAGTGTGCCGTGCAGAGGTCACACTGATGGAGTGATCCTGAAGGAGCAAAGGTCCTCATGGGCGGATACACTGTTGTTGGGACTCTTTATCTAAGGTACAGGTGCAGTGGCTTATATGTGGAGATTATGTCTTGGTGGTCCTAGGGTGCCGGTGTGTTCTGGGGAACAACACTAAGAAGCAGTGCAACCAAACTGCACTGAAGGAAATGGCACTCTGCCCGAGGCAGAGTGTGAGCAATGAGTAAAAGGGAAAGTGGAAGGTAGGCCCTTCAGTAAAAACTTGGTTGTTGGCAGTGCCTCAGATTAGTGGCACTGTGGAAGGGAAACCCTTTGGCCTGCGCTCGTGGGCGGCTAGTTCTAAGAACTAGTGGCTGCTCCCTGATATGAGGAAAGGAAATTTGCTTCCTGACATGTGGAAAAGAAAGCTTTGGGGGTTGCACTCATTGTGTGATTTGGTGCTTGCGGTATACGCAAGTCTTGGGTAATGGAACCCACTTGTGCACGACAGTTAATAACTATTATTAAATGGTTGTGTGTCCCTCCTTTTGAAACGCACCAGAGCTCACTCAGCTGGCTGAAGCACTTAATATGAAAATATATTTTGGAGACAATTACAATGAACACAGGCACGTATACAAATTCGAGCACTAAGTGTGACTGAGTAAAAGGAAGAACTGATTGGGGATCTAAAAAGATCAAAGATTTTTACTTGGGTAAAAATGGAAAACAAATTTATTGCACTCGGCTTTATGAATTAACGGGTTTATTCTCCAATACTCAATTATTATTATTATCATTACTATGCCATTTTATGATGGAAGAATATTACAGTTCTCTCTCTCTCTATCTCTCTGAGAGCGTATTTGTATTGGAGCGTATTCGTTGTATTGCTTAATTTACTCTAATTCATTCTTATGATAATTTACTTTTGAAAAATTATGCTTTAGAGAATTAGTCTAAGTTACTTTTTAAAAATGTACTTTTGGCATTTACATAATTTAATACCTAGCTCCTGTCATGACAAGTTACATGGTGGAAAGGGTTTTTAAATTACTATCAAAATATTTTGGTAGGTTTTACGTTAGGGTTTTACATTTGGCGAAAAGAAATGGAATTTTCTTTGGTGAGTGAAAGATGAGAAGGGGAATGGAATGCGCGGGAGAGAAACCGCTGGTGGCTACTGGTGACATCAATAACCTCATACAACACTCGATCAGTGATTTAAAATTTAAGGAAAGGAACACTAAACTTTTCTGACCAAATTATTGGTGCTGATATGCAGGCTCTAAGTGTTTAACTTCAAACATCAATAATGCCTTTACTTTACTTAAAACACTGAAAGAAAATCTGAATTGGATATGGTGGTCTTGGAATTGTGGAGTGAGGCAATGGAATGCGCATGCGCCAAGCTGCTAGGAGTTGTCACACGTATTTTGACAAATACAAATTTTCAAACTACACTTTACTGACACAGGAATCGTACACTTCCTCTGCCATAACTGTTTTCGAACAACACACTTGGCTAACTGTTCACGGCTAACACATGCAATAAATCCCTGGCAAAGCACTTCCCAATTCCTAAATACCTGGTGTCAACAACACTGCTGCTACTCTGCTCACTATGTGAAATTTTGCGGGCAGTTATTCTGTATCACTAACTTACGAACATTTTTTGGTGCTCTCGCCTTTATCCTATTATACGAGTACAATAACTCAGAAATTACCTACAAATCACTTCTTTTTAAAACACTTCTTCTCTATCTGTTCCTAACGCATCCTTAATATTACAACAAGTATAATAATAACCCTGGTCTTGTTATCTTTAGCTTTGGTTTTGTCACCTTTTATCTTTTGCCTTCTGAATAATGGAATCGAATTATTTTATGAATTACATTATTCCTCGGTTCATCTACCTTCTTACTCTAGTAATAGCAAAGCTAATTCTCGTCACTAATTTGACTAACAACCTGGCGAGGCCAACAACGTTATGTTCTGAGTCCAACTGGAAGAGTGAAATTGGATTTTGAATGTAATTTGCCTTAGGGGCCAACACCTAGAGTTCAGAGCGTGAGCAATAAATGTAATTACTATGATGACCTACCTTGATATTACACCTATTTAACAGAGAATGGGAAGGTTGCCTTTCAAACCAGTCAGGTAACATTAAATTGAATTTATTTACAAGCTGAGCAATCAGAAAATTAATATGAAATGGCTGACTGAGCAGCAAACAAGGCACATGCAATTTGTGATAAAAGTAAGACTATACGTAGCAAATAAATAAATCTCAGAAGGGCTACAGCCGTGAAAGAGTTGGACACACAAATGAAAACCACTGCTGTTGGGACTGGCTGATGTAATGACTGGTGATTTTAGCACAACGTGAAGGCAGAAGGGGGGGCCACTCACGTGCCACTGGACAACTGGTGGTCAGAAGAGTCTTGCACATAGCAAGATGGAAGTCAAACAACTAAGGCTATTTGGTTCGCAAGGGCAGGGGCAAAAACTCAAAGAGCCAGATAACGGGATTCTGGAAAAGAATTCCAGGTTAGCATTCAGAAATGCAAACTTTCTCTCACATCAAATGACTTATTCACAATGGAGTAAATTATCAATTAGGTTTAATTAGCACACAATAACACTATGGTGGGAATTTTCTAATTATTATCACAGAACAAACTTAATTTAAGCTTGGAACAAGTCGTGAGGGCAAATGTGCCTACTAGGCTGTGGGAAACAAAGGGTGTTTGTTTTGGGAGAATGAAAAATTGGAAATACTGAAAATGGAGAGAAATTCACGAGAAGAAAAACAGCACTGACGTTGCTTGCAACTTCAAGACGTACCTTATTGTATCTATGCATGGAGCTCACTTACAAAAGATGAATTCCGGCTGCAGACGTCCCAACATATGGCCAGTGTAAGAGGGAAGGACAGCACCAGCTTGGTGCTGTGGTGGTCTGGTCTGGCATGGAGTGATAGAAGAGGTCACTGGGCCATCCCATTCGATTTCTAGGGATGGGCACAGGACATCGGTAGATCTGGAAGGAGCAATAACAACCAGTACAAAGGTCGAAGGGAAATAGGTCTTATAGTTAAGACTAAGGGTCAACCTAGCAGCCCAATTACTGTCCTGACTGGTCCTTCTTCCCTAACGGTTTTCTGTCCCCCAAAATCATACAATATGGGGTTAGGACGGCTACATTTGCCCCCCCCCCCTCCAAGGGGTCTCCCCCAGCTGCCATGAAATTTTATTTCCTAGCTAAGGGACTGGAGGGATAAATTTTCTAAATACATGAATATATATATATATATATATATATATATATATATATATATATATATATATATATATATATATATATATATATATATATATATATATATATATATATATGTGATTCTAATAGCCACAATGCCCTCTGGTAAAAGTGACCAGTAGACTCATATATATATATATATATATATATATATATATATATATATATATATATATATATATATATATATATATATATATCTACATCCACGCATATGGGTGTATGTGTGGGATGGCGTCTGCTATCATTTTGAAATCTAAGTATGTAATCCTTAGGTTGAAATACATATTTTGTAAAATGCTTTGAGTTAGTGTTACAAACACCTAACTTCGTTCATTGTTCACTTGCATCACAACCGAGGTAGATGTAGACTTCAAGAACGAATTAATCAATAACAGTAAGGACAACTGTATAGATCAACACACAAATTATTTTTATTGCCTTTATTTCTACTACCGTATATATCCCTTATACTATTCCCTTAACATTTTAATTTGATTTTGTAATTCATTGTAACTTTATTCTTTTAATCATTCTTTTATATGTATGGCATTGCAAAGACGAAAGTTATATGAAAATTTTCCAGAACAGTTATTCAATATGATGCTCCTATCCAGGAATAAATCTAAAAATGCTAAAATATGAAGAAAATCTGATAGTTTCATATATATATATATATATATATATATATATATATATATATATATATATATATATATATATATATATATATATATATATGTATGTATATACATACACATATGTATAAATATACGTATGTATATATGTATATATATATGGGTGCGTGTGTATGGATGCATAGGTGTGTGTGTATGTATATATATATATATATATATATATATATATATATATATATATATATATATATATATATATATATATATATATATATATATATATATATGTAGAATCTACTGGTCACTTTTACCAGACACATATGTAATTCTAGTAGTTACAATGCCCTCTTAACTTCTCGAATTCTTCGCTTTTTTGGATATGCTTGTAACTACACGAAGCCGAAAATATCCAGACGGAAGAAATTGAAGAGCTGTCGGCAACGTGACCTCCTTGTGAATATGGTAACGCGGGTTCGATTCTCGCGACCGCTATTCACAGGCTCTTCAATTTCTTCCGTCTGGATATTTTCGGCTTCTTAGTTACAAGCATATCCAAAAAAGCGCGAAGAATTCGAGAAGTTAAGAGGGCATTGTGGCTATTAGAATTACATATATATATATATATATACGACTATTTATCACATCACCGTGATTCATATACAATCAGAAAGCTACAAACGTCGCTTTAATATCTAATTCACTCTACCTCCGGAAGTAATATATTTTCATATATGTTACCGAAGGGGAATTTTTAGTTGATAATAAGTCCACCGTCCCGTGGGATCGAACCAGCGTGATTCCTCGTCCGTCGCTGGTTCGATCCCACGGACGGTGGACTTATTATCAACTAAAAATTCCCTTCGGTAACATATATGAAAATATATTACTTCCGAGGTAGAAATAATTAGATATTAAAGGACGTTTGTAGCTTTCTGATTATATATATATATACATATATATATATTATATATATATATATATATATATATATATATATATATATATATATATATATATATATATATATATATACATATACATATACACGTTTACATACATTCATACACACATTTTATTTCCAGTGGATAAATTCAAATTATAATCATACCCAGCGCTTACATCACCAGTAATTATTTTAGGTTCACTTCTTTTCACAAGGAAAACGGAAAATCGGACTTTCCTTATTTCACAAGACGTTTTCTTACTAACACTCGCGTATTATTAACTCTTAAATGCAGGAATGGGTCTATTGGACCCGGACGATTTTTCGTATCTTGATAACGCTGCATTCTATTCATTTGAGAGCATTCATATTTCATGTAATCCTAGAAAATTTATCATAAAATATGTTTATTAGTGCAAAACACCAAATATATTAAGGTCTTTGGGATAGGCGCATAATTTCAATGTGTATGCGTAATTTGCAGGAACTGGGTCTCTGAGACCCGGTAAGAGTTTTACTCTTTTCTTTCGTTTATTTCCACTTCAGATATTAATTGATACATGAACAATCTTCAGATTATATTGTGTTTTCGTTGAATTATAGGTATAACACTGAAAATAAAATAATATAACAACTCCACAAGATATTATGCTAGAACTCCACAGCATAATATCTTGCAACAGCGCATGGGCCCTGTTCCTGGGATAGTTACAGCTTCACCTAAAGATGCTTTCACTTTGTTTATTTCAGAAAGTATTACTGAAGAAATCTTGAAATGCTCAAACCAGGAAGGAAATCGGATAAGAAGGGCACAAAAGAAAAAATTGAAAGAAATTACAAAGAGTTAAATTTTTGCTTTTATCGTCATAGTTCTTTTAGCAGGCTCTGAAAAGCAATGGGATGTCCCAATACGAGAATTATCTGGTGACCCTCTTTCTAACCCTATTTACAAGGCGACAATGTCCATTGAAAGATTTGAGGAAATTAGGCGTTTCATGAGATTTGATGATAAAAGAACAAGAGAATTCCGTTTGCAAACTGATCATCTAGCTGCTTTTAGATATATATGGGACCAGTTCATTGTAAATTGTAGAAAATCTTATATCCCTAGTGACTGCGTGACAGTGGATGAGAACTCGTTCCTTTCAGGGGAAGGTGCAGGTTCATCCAGTATATGCCAGCGAAGCCGTCAAGAATAAAGATATTTTGGGTTTGTGATTCCAGAAGTTATTTTGGGTTTGATGGAATTATTTACACTGGACGACAGCCTGGGGAAGATGTTTGTAAAAACCTTGGCACAAAAATTGTATTGCAGCTGTGCAGTCAGTTTAGAAACACAAGTCGTAACATAACCACTGACAACTTTTTCACTAGTGTACCACTAGCAGAGGCCTTTTTGGAAAAAAAATTGTCATTGGTTGGTACACTACGCCAGAACAAGCCCGATATTCCTAACATCATGAAAAGTGCAAAGAATCGTGAAATTTACAGTAGTGAATTTGGTTTCAAGAATGATGTAACAATGGTCAGCTACATACCAAAGAAAAAACCAACTCAGAAAAATGTAATACTGCTTAGCACTATGCATCATGACAAAGAGATTGACAAGGATAGCAAGAAACAAAAACCATCTATCATTACCTTCTACAATGAAACAAAATGTGGGGTTGATGTGATGGACCAAATGGTACAAACTTATTCATGCAAAAGGCAAACAAGAAGATGGCCAATGGTTCTTTGGTACAATATGATAGACGTTGCCTGTCTAGATGCTTACATAATTTTTATTTCACAACATCCAGACTTCCACCCAAACAAGTCACACAAACGTCGACTTTTTATAAAAGAACTCGTGAAAGAGTTAGTTATTCCACATATGTCAGAACGACTGGAATCAGTCCCAAATCTTCCAAAAGCTGTATTATGTTCCATGGAAAGATGTGGAGTGGTAACCAAACCAGCTGAGGGATCCTCTCAACAAACAAAAGTGGGGAAGAAGAGGTGTCACATCTGTCCAAGCAAGAGAGATCGTAAAAGTGCAACAACTTGCAAGAAATGCCAAAGCCATGTCTGCAAAGAGCACAGCTACATTGTATGTTCTAAATGCCAAGTCTAGAGTGTAGTAGGCAGCACTGTAAAAACTGTAGGTCCTCTAGTGTAGCGTTACATAGAACTCTGCTATCACTGTAAGGTGTTAAATTCAGTATATTAATTATTAATTTACATCTTTCATTGAATGAAATGATGTTTTTTTTTATAAAAATGTTGTAACAATACGAATGCTTATCAAGATATAATTTCAAATATAAATTTTTCAATTTTATCATCTTTTCAGTGGAATTGTTTTACAAAAAGTACATTTCATGTACTGAATTTGAACAAGAATTTAATTATTTTTGCCTTAAATATGTACTTCATACGATAAATATTCAGGAATAAAACAAGTATTTAGTTTAAATCGTTTTAGTTATCACCAATATGAAAAGTCTGTACGAAGGGTCTGAGAGACCCACCTTCTGCATTGGTGTCATAGCAAGAGATGTCTGCATCCAAGGGTTAAGTACGATCATCTATAATGGAATTAGGTAATAACTGCTACAGCGGATATAGTATAAAAAGTCTATTTAAAAGTGGTATAACATTCATTAGGTTTTCAGTCAAATACTATCTTTGAGATAATCCAGTTTAAGAAACCTGACACTGAAATTATTATTATTATTATACACTCAGAATCCATCTCAGAAATCATCCTTTTTTTCATACAGAACGTTTAAGTTAATCACCCTGTTAGTGAAATGACACTTATACTATATTCTGAGATTTTTTCATCGGCAGTAAAATTTGTACAACTTAAGGAAATCCAGCCTTATGAATACAGATTTTTTTTTCATTGATACATACGTATCAAGCCCTTTCCTTTTAAACTTTCTTTTTTATCGATAAGTATACGTCAAAATCAATCCGAGTAATATGAATGCCATGATCGTACTAGCGTGTGTAATGATTCAACTCAGAGAGCAGGGTAACTATTGCTCGTTATGCATAATGACGTTAAAATTCTTTGCGCTCATGCAAATGATTATTCTGAAAGTACCGTCACCGGCGAAAGAAACACAAAAAAAGATAATAGAGTCAAGGTAAAACTGCATTATGTCAAAAGACGTTACACAAGGATAATTAAGAAATTTTCACAGAGATTCAGATTAAAACAAAGCATATTTTTATCCACATTACCCATCGAAAGCAGCGAACCTTGTGAAATCACAAAATATACACTCATAAGCATAAATGAACAAGACAGAATAATCCTATGGTTCCAGCAACACTGAAGGCGGCTAAGGGATTAAATATTTGCTTATTTATATGCGAAGAATTAAGTATTATTCATGACTTTCATAACTATAGTGTTTATGGAGCTTGCTAGTTATCCACTTAATTTTTCGAATGTTTTAATTTTGCAAACAAAATACTTCTAAAAAGGATACAGTGTTTTCTCAAGCAAGAGACGTCTACTTATTACACGAGAGTATAATTTTAATGGGGATTCGTGTTTGGTCAGCATTTGAGAAAGGAGGCCACAGGTTATGTAGAAAATGGTGTGGTTGTCAATTTCAAACTAAAGTGCTGTTATAAAGTTGCTACAGACTTTGTACTGACTGAAATTCCTGTTGACAGCTACTGTGGTATACACCACTTCTATACAATTATTTCACTTCAGTTTTACAGTATAATTTTCCTGACTTTCTTAAATTATAAATGAATATGAATAGCTTCAAATTCATTTATAATTAACACAAAAAAAGGATTAAGCGCTAGCAGTATCAATGAAGTCTGTCTTTTACAAGTGGAACATTAACCCTAAGGGATAATAGTAAATAACCCACATAACCGGATTCAATTCCCACTTCCTTTGTAACAAAGACTCCCTCAATTACTTACCAATACACTTCTTTTTCTCTTTTAGTGGCTACGGAGAGATTAGAATTTCCTCCACACTCATCGCACATTTCTATCGTAGATTGAGATTCTTTTTCTAATTGGGAGTGGGACTTTCTTTTCCCTCAGAGAATTAGAACGCAGGACTGTGTATTAGAGTACCAGAATGGGTGGTAAATTTATTCATTTTTTTATAGTATTTTGAGTGTAATGTTAATTTTCCACAAAATCTCTAACATGTCAATTTCAGCTGAATAATATGAGCCATCTCCGAGATAAATTGACTAAGTTATCTGACATCGCAACGTCCAGGTTACTGTCGATGATCACACATGCACGTTTTTAAATGCCATCACATGAGTACAGATGAAAAATTTTTTTTTATGGAATAACACACCGAGTATGATGACTACGTTGGGTAATGTACACTAATGCACACATAAACATATAATGTAATTATAGCTTTTTGTTTCATGGGGAATGCAACAGCTACATTAAGACCAAAACGAAAAGAACATATATGATGATGTAGATGAGAGAGAGAGAGAATATGGCGGGATTTAAAGGTCTTAAAAGGTTAACTTGTAAAGTGAACGAAATCTTAATAGGGAACTTAGCATGCATAAAAAGACATTGAACATAAATGATATACTTTCATTTTAATCATATTTTACCAAAAAAACAGCGAATACTTCACACAGTTTATAATCTGCAGCAAATACAGCGCAGACTTCATATTGTTCATAATCTGTATATCTGTGGAAAATAAGCTATATATTAATGTATAAAAATGTATGTGCACTGCCTCCTATTGGTACAAGATAAAGTGAAATGGAACTCGTGACTGTACACTGATTGGAATCTCTCCCCTGGCTTTACTGAAGGCTTCACTTGAATGGGGGTTTGTTACCTCGCCTATTCAAAGGAAGATATACTGTCGATTGAGAAGAGTATTTCCTTGGATGATTAGCAAAAAACAGGCAATTTGAAGCACACGTAACGAGAGAGAGAGAGAGAGAGAGAGAGAGAGAGAGAGAGAGAGAGAGAGAGAGAGAGAGGCTTGATTGCGAACGAACAGCAACCTGGACAGCCACAACACACGTCATGTACTTTGCTTCATATTCAAAGTGATGGAGAACACTTTAAATAATCAACGACATAACTGACATTTTTCAGAATTGAATGCAGTTTATAAAACAAAACAACTTAGTGATCTGTTTTCTGATCTACACTTCCCGTGCCCTTTCAGTTACGTTATGAATAATGATCCTCTCAACGTCGTCTGTCCTCTTTTACTTAAAGCGCGCATTCTACTGAATGCGTGATAAAATTTCATCAAAGAATCATCTATCAGGGTCTGGTACAACTTTATGCCGAATCTGGGGAATTTCTATTAAAGAATGTTTTCCAGAAACTAAAATAATAAAGCACATATTTCGAATCTTTATTTTTCACCTCAAAGCTCGAAAACTTACATCAGTCACGATCTATCTTTAAAGCTACGTTCTAGAGCTCAGAATTTTTTTTTGACAGAGCTCTATTGTGGTCTCCAGTTCGTCGCAGGTTACGCACAGCATAATACGCAATCAAAGATGGATTTAATTAATTAAATCTATGATGGGTTTCAAAAGAAAGGACCGGTCAAATGAAATCTATGGATTTAATTAATTAATCGGTCAACAAATCTATGATGGGTTTCAAAATAAATATATATATAAAATCGGTATATATCGCAAATGAGGCAAGAATGCTACATTTAACTACATATATATATATATATATATATATATATATATATATATATATATATATATATATATATATATATATATATAAATCATGAGTGGCCAGTGCTCAGACAAGATACCGCCATATCATATATCATAAATAAAGGAGGATAGCCTCCCGCGAGCGGACCATTTGTCAGATATATTCTCGTCCTCTCTCTCTTTCATCGCCCAAATGGCTAGATCAGTCATTTTGAAGAGAAATAATTGCCTATGGATTAGTGAATTTAAAATACGTGTTATTTCTCCATTGCGTTCCATTTTCTTCCATTTAAGTACTTCACGAGGTGCCTTATTCTCTGTAATTATGCTGAATGAATGAATAATATCTGTTAGAGAGAGAGAGAGAGAGAGAGAGAGAGAGAGAGAGAGAGAGAGAGAGAGAGAGAGAGCATGGGAACATACATTAAAACTTTTTGTGAAAGTCATTACCCATCCCAACCGACACTCCAGTTTGTAGGATTCACTTCTAGAGAAGTGAAATGAATTAGGACAAATGAAACGTGGACCAAATATACCATACGACCTACATACAAGTATTTCAATTTCATTCCGCTTAAATTTTATCTTTTAGTGAAAGGCACAGCTCGGTTACGTAAAAATAACTTTTATTTCCTTTTTATCAAAGTTTTGGTGTGATTTTCAGACTTGAATTTCTTGGCCATATCATAGATACTGATTTTTTTTTAACTGTCTATTGAATTTTAAATCTAAGCAATTACTGTTTTGGTTTCGCTATTTTCTTTACAGTTAAACCATTATGAAATAAAAAATATGACAATAAATAGATAAATGCAACCGGAAATGTGAGCCTTCTGAGTGGCTATATAAAGGAGTTATCTGATTTGAAAGTTTTCCGTACTGGTGGTTCATCCACGATTCAGCAGTTTACGTGTGACAGTGGCAGTGATTTATACGCTTTTCTTTGTCTGGGAACCAACCTTCATCATGGGGAATGGATAATTCTTCATAAAAATATTTATATAACGGCGAGAGAGAGAGAGAGAGAGAGAGAGAGAGAGAGAGAGAGAGAGAGAGAGAGAGAGAGAGAGAGAGATACAAATTATGATAAATGCCGTACTGTTTATAACTCAAATGAATCTTTTAAATGAATACCTCCCTATATTCTTCTTACACCCTTTACCAGTGGTTACCTATAATGGTTTGCTATTTGGTTTGCATTACTCGAATTTGTATCATTGTTTCCAACGTAATAGAATTAGTGTCTATTTTTTCCTGATAAATACGAAAAGCATAGAAACTATTATATTTTTTTATGAAGGAATGATCCAATGAAATTTAGGAATTCATGGAGATGTAAATTGAACTGCATCAACAAAGGTGACATTAAAAAAGGTATACGCACATTCAGCTGCATAAACCACTATAAAATAAAAACATGCCACGATCATATACCTGCCATTTTGCTGCTGCTGGTACTCTTAGTCCTTTAGTCCTTGCTGTAACATGCAGATACAAAACGTGTCTCTGTACACGAAAGCACAATCGACTTTCGGAGTTTGCAGTGAAAAAAGGAGACATAGCTTCCCGTCCTGTCGATGCACTTTTGTAAAGAAACGTTTTTCTTGCAGATGAGCATCGCTTGACCAAGCTGACAGCAGAGTCACATCAGTACTTTTAGGACACTAGTTGAGAAAGCGGAGAGAACGCTGGATTAGGGGGACAGTAAGGAAGATACTGGGAGTTCAGTGTAAACAAACAGTGAAACAGGATTATCAAAATAATTTCCTTGCCAAAAGGCAAGTACTTTTCTCTGTTATCGGATATCGATATAGCTAATAAATGTAATTCTATGTGTTATAAGAACTCGAGGTTGAGTAAAATTATAATCCTTAAGGATATGATGCCATCACTGGTAACTAAATACACACTAAAAACCTATTATATTTTATATATATATATATATATATATATATATATATATATATATATATATATATATATATATATATATATATATATAAAGATTTTTCAAAGATCTCTTTGAAGTCAGCTCAGTTAAGGGGGAAAATAATAGATAAAATGCAGTAAGGAATTTTCTTCATTATTTTAATCTCCTATATTTCCAGTGGTCACTGAAGTTATCCTTTTGGAATAACGGGCGATCTGAATGACATTTAAGCTACCAAAGTACCTGACAACTGTCGAGGAAAACTACGTCTCTTCTTATGATTTTGTATTCTACCACAAAATCGGATTAAAAGGGAGTGTTGAAGGAGTAAGCTGTTCCGACAACTTTACCCTTGGGAGTCTCTTGTGCTACACGAGTCACAATGATCCCGAGGAATCAACGAACTGGAAGAAACATCTTGTCTTATTGTTTTGTGTAATGGTTCTTACAAAAAACATATTCCATTATCCTCCTACAATAGTCCTGGATTATTTTATTATAAAAAAGAAGCAGTAAGGAAAATTTCGTGACAAATATATAATTATTAGCCGAATTTTCAAATTTCATCTAGAAATTTCGATGACTGATTTAATATGGAAATTTCGATGACTGATTTAATATGGACATAGAACAGATATTTGGATATAAACTGCATTAATTTATTCGTGGAATAACAGGGAAAAATCCTAAAAGCACATTCCATATCTTCCAAATCACGAGGTTCCGGCAAAAATACCTAACAAAATTTTTATTCCAAGGTCTTTCATTACTGCTATATCTGTGTGTGTGTGTGTGTGTGTGTGTGTGTGTGTGTGTGAGAGAGAGAGAGAGAGAGAGAGAGAGAGAGAGAGAGAGAGAGAGAGAGAGAGAGAATTTAAAACTTGAGTAAATTATGAAATATTATTACTTCTTATAAAAAATACGCCAATAATATCATATACAATGGAAATATCACTCTGATAAGAATATACTCTCATGTTTAAAAATATACTCTCACGTTTGAAGACGATTTCACATATAGGCTAAAATTGCTCCTTCACATATAGGCTAAAATTGCTCCAGGATATTTAAAAAAGCAATGTTAAACATAAACATAATCGAGTTTTCTGTACAGCGCATAATGCTGTATGAGCCACGGCCCAGTGGTGGCATGTCCTATAGCGTTGCCAGACGCACGATCATTGATAACTTTACCCTTAAATAAAATAAAAACTACTGAGGCTAGAGGGCTGCAATTTGGTATGTTTGATGATTGGAGGGTGGATGGCCAACATATCAACTTGCAGCCCTCAAGCCCCAGTAGTTTTTAAGATTTGAGGGCGGACAGAAAAAAGTGCAGACGAACAGAAAGCCAACCTCAATAGTTTTCTTTTACAGAAACTAAAACGGAAAAGAGAAAATACTTCTTGATTGTATGAAGCTAGAGACAGACAGGCTGGTAGACACTACAGAAACCCCTGCGTCCTAGTTTTCAACCCTTATATATTAGGGCAATGCAATTTACCACTCAAAGCGAATGAAAATACAGACCAGCTTCGTTTCGTTCTTCTTTTCCAATCCCCCCCGCCCTTCTACCTCTGTCTCACTAGAAAGATTGGAAATGCTTTTAAATTTACCTTGCTTTCCGCTTCACTCACCAATTCCCACTAGGAGCAAACCAAACTCCTGAAAGAAATTTCCATTGTCAGCGACAGATCGCTTTGTTCCCGTTGCTTGCATGCCAGGAATTTTTGTCGTGAGACAGTTCTCGTTTTTCCCTGCTTTGGAAGAAGCCGAATACATAGCCGCGCATATGCGGAAGGAAACCTTTAACTCATATTTTGTCCCCAAAACAGATTTGTACTTAGCTTTCCTTGACTGTTTGGATTTTTAAATGAATCGCCATTTTTCTCACAACCGATGGTGGCTTATATCGGGGTATAAGGCTGATCTAACTGCAAATGCTGTAATCAGTGATTTAGAGTTGATTATATCAGCGGGAATGATAAAAATATATTTCACCTTGAACACAAAAATCTGCAAAAGACTTTGGTATAAGATGTCACTTTCTATCAGAAATACATTTTTGTTGAATTAATATTATTCGATTTGATTTCATTTGCTCTGGACTCCTGAACCTTTACTGTTCAGGAATTTCACTCTTTGAATCATTAAAGTTGTCAAAATATGAAACTTGACGAATTCTTTCTTATTACCTTGATGCGGCAACAGCTTAATGTTTTTTTTTTTTTTTTAAGAAATTTATATTTTGTGCCACACGGCAAATATTAACTTTATGTTTCTATGCTAACAGCCAACGATGATATAACTGCATGATCACACTGACCTCGATATAACAATAATTCCAGTGAGAGCGAAGACAATCCACGCTACTAAGCTTACCGGACGAGGCAAAATCACCTTTAGCTGAAAAGAGATTCATCTCCTCTTTCTAAAATTAGCAACAGAGCACATACTGTGTAATGAGTGTTCATGAAAATATAGGTCCAAGTAACCAGACGAAAGCTTGCAAAGAAAACTCGCTGCTAAAAATTTTTTTTTAAATCAGTATATAAGATTATTCCATTGAAATTAGATGAGAAGGTGGTCCAAGAGATTAAAAATTACATTAACACAAGGATCCTGAAATAATAGTCGAGGTGGTAACAAACTGAAGAATAATTCTTTAAAATCTAATTGATGAATTAGAGCTGACAAGATCTCAGTATTAACCGAACACATACGGATTCTACAGACATTTGATTTAGATGATTGATTACCTAGGGTGCATTTATAAAGTTAAATATATCTTAGAAGGTATAACTTAAAAAAAAAAAAAAAGCCATTCACTGAATTTTCGGCATATCAGATAGACTGAGCGATACGCATATAGACAGAATTCATGTCTATGTCTGATAGTGCACTAACGTAGTAATATATGTAAAGTAAAAAATATTTTTAAATACAAACATATTTTCTTAATAAGCTGTTTTTTAGATATACATCAAAGGAAACCTAACAAGAAAATATTCGATTGAATATAAATATGCTGTTACATAGTCTAAGGTGCGTGGGATGGAAATGGACTGGCATCCTGGATTTTAAGCCCCTAAAATATAGTAACTGTTAAATTTTACACAAGAAACCCAAATTCTGAAAGTCACGCCACTTTCACTACAGAGGTTTTAAACTTGAAAGGAAACGATTACAGGTATTCACAGGAAAAAAGGTAGTGACAATGCTCAATAAAAGTCTACAGGAGTAAATATGAGTAGGAATGGGGACAATCTACTGCAGTTAGTAAGATAACGTTTTTTTTAGCTTATATAGTAACTTTTACCAGAAACTCTCTGTCTCTCTCTCTCTTAGGTGGCAATGAGAACTTTTTCTTTACTATTTTACGCCTGTGCAGACGTTTGCATGCAAGGTTCCTATATCAATATGTTTGTCCCATTGATTTATACAGTACATGAAATTGCAAATTAACAAATTAAAACATAACAGTTTTTTTCCTAGGAACTGGTTTCACAGGGTGTCATAAAGTCGCTTCACAATTTAAAAAATATATTACAAAAGCCATTGATGAGATATCTTAATCAGATTTGTTCTATGTACTCTGCAGTTATCTAAGTTTTATTTCACATTGCATTTGTGTATTTCAGGTACCCTGTCGATGAAAGAGGTACAGTTAAATGAAGCCCTAAAAAATGGCTACTTCTCAAGAACAGGCACAATGTGTGTGTCAGGTTTACTGAAACAAAATCGGATAAGCAGACCAGCAAAACTACAGTACTGAGTATGGATGAGACCCATCGTCACGTCCGTCATTTTGTGCGTGGCACAAGAAATTTATGGAGACAGGCACAGTGTTGGATAAAAGGAGGAGTGGACGACCAAGAACATCTGAGGAAAACATCGATCTTGTAAGACAAGCCTTTCATAGTTCTCCTACAAAGAACATCCGTAATGCTGCCAGACACTTACAGGTACCACGTTAAACAGTGCACAAAGTCCTACACAAGAACTTGTGATTGTATGCCTGCAAAGTGCAACTCATACAGGCACTCGAGCCAAATGATAAATCAAGACGCAAAGAGTCTGCAGGTAATATGTTTGAACGAATTTCAGAGGATTAAACGCTCCTCAACCGAATTTGTTTTTGTGATGAGGCAACCTTTCATGTTTCAGGGAAACTGATAACACATAATGTGAGAATCTGGGGATCAGAACATCCCCATGTGACTAGGGAACTTCACCGAGATAGTCCAAAGGTGAATGTGTGGTCTGGGATCATGTGCAATAGAATCATCGGTCCTGTTTTCTTCAACGAGACATCCATTACTGCAGATGTTTACCTTGACCTTTTGACTGAACATGTGGCACCACAACTAGATGACCTTCAACCAACTATCATTGTCCAACAAGATTGTGCACCACCACACTGGGGACTGCATGTTCATGGGTTCCTAAACCAAACATTTCCAGATCGGTGGATTGGAAGGGATGGCCCAATTCCCTGGCCACCTCGTTCATCAGATATCACTCCCCTGGACTTCTTTCTATGGGGTTATGTTTAAGATATCGTGTATTGAATTAAGGTAGGGGACATCAATGATCTCAAGCAGATCACTGATGCCATTGCAACCACTGCAGAGGCTATGCTACAGCGAACATGGCAAGAAATAGAATACCGTCTTGATGTGCTTCCTGCAACAATGGTGCCCATATAGAGGTGAATTAAATGAGGCAAAAAACTTCAATATCTACTCCTCATTCTGTAACAGTTTCCACATATTTGTCAGTTCATTTTTGTAATATATTTTCTAAACTGTAAAGAGACTTTATGGACACTGTATTTCGAGAAAGTGAGAATCACATGTATATCGGCCTTTCGTTCAAAATATTCTTTAAACTTGAAGAGATATTTCATAGCCTGATTACTGAACTATACTATAAAATGGCTGGTATTTAGGCCTCTTGTTACTGGATACACGGAAAGGAAGTTAAATGTTCAAGTACCTCAATTAAATTGCTAGGGAGCAGTTGCCATCTTAGTGCTGGTACAATTATCTAATCACTTAATGATGAAAGTCTCCTGAGTGCATTGGTTTTCTTTAAAAAAAAAAAAAAACTACAAAATTTAGAAGTGAAATAATTTTACTCTTACAAGATTCTGCAATATCGTCTACAAATCAGACGCAGCAAAAATAAAATTTCGGAAAATTTGCTTAAAGAAATCCTGTTCTTTTCTCACGTCAGGATCATTGATTGATATATGTCTACTAAAAATGGCGTCATCTCATCATGATGACAGTACCTGTAGCACTTGGCTCTCTTCTCATGGTTCAGTATGCTTGCATGTGTAAGGTAAGAAAATGAAAGGTCAAGTTGGGAGAGAATAATCAACAGTTTCGTAACTTCTGGTCTCAGCTAAAGACTGGAGATGATATTAACTCAAGTGCGGAAATCAAATAAAAGGAGAAGACCCGTTTTCCCAGGATAATAACATTCCCTCTTTAAATAACTTTGTAGACTGCATCAGCATTACCCAGACTAAATTGGAGACGAGATCTATCGGGCATTCATTGATGTACGAGTACAAAAAGAAAATATAGTTGATGCCTTTTTCTAGTTTACCACTACCCACCTAATTAAAAACTGTTATCGTTATCAAATCCCCATGGTATGAAACTTAAAATCTCTGGCATCTTGTGGTTCCTATCATCATGCAACACACCGATGACGATTTCTTTGCCATATATCGACCTAGTACTATAAGGAACAAAGAAATAGCATAACATACAAATAAACGATTCTCATGATGAAACAGTATCGATAACTATGCATGGTAAATCTATACATCTCAAAGATTTGAACTCATAATGTTACAATTGATTCAGTCTCTGGATGAACTAGTTAATGTTCAGAGTAGGTTAAAGAAAAAATATAGCTTTTGGAATTTATTGAAACAATACTGTGAAATTTATTTTTGGAGTTTTAAATATAAAAATGGACTGCAAAATTAAAGCTTTATTTATGGAGTAGTGGTTTAGTAAAATTAGAATCAGAAACAATGAATAAGATTCCAAAATAAAATCTTTTTAATAGCATTACATTGCATCAACGCAGATAATCTTTTAAAGGTAATGCCGATCCTTTGTACTTGAAATTAAGGTACATACCGCAATAACTTGGTTCTTATGTCTAAGTTTTACGTCAACGAAAAATAACTTCGTCATTATCGTAAGTGATATCTACATTCATTACCATTATACAATCACTTAAATTTTCGATTTTATTTAAGAGCTGTTAAGACAAGCAAAGAAAATTGGCAATCCAGTTCCTAAACTCAAGTAGGTTTACTGAAAAAACTTACATACGAGTGGGTTTTAGAAGTAAAAAGGGAACTTCATTTTTTATTTTCACATGCATGGAGGAAAAAGGCCTGAAGTTGTTAGACCGAATATCGGAAATAACTGCTAAACCGTCCATAAAAAAAGTCCTTCTCTAAAACTCTGTAAGACAAAGACAAAAGAACAGACTAACAGCTAGAGTGACAGACAAAAATCAATGTGTATAACATTATGAAGCACGGTGCGTCAAATTCAAACCTATCAACATCATCGCTAACAGTATTCTGACAACAAAAATTGAAATGTGACATCCACTGGTATCAAACGTCAAAAACCTCGAACATGCACTCTATTTATATGCCTGGCTTGTCAAACTAGTCCTACATGTTCAAACAATATCAATAAAGAATGAACACCTTAGCGCTCATGAAAACCTTTTATTACACTTCATCATTCCCTCTTTTCCTACCGCTTAATTTTCCTAATTTGAGGTAATTTCTAAGAGAGAGAGAGAGAGAGAGAGAGAGAGAGAGAGAGAGAGAGAGAGAGAGAGAGAGAGAGAGAGAGAGAGTTTATTCTTGCTTTGTTCTTGTCATATGGCTAGATATCTCAAGTATATTAAATTTACAATTCATATGCCTACAACAAAGTTTTTATAGACCTTTTCAGTTTGTATTAATCATTAAAAAGAAATAACCTAGCCCACTTCACCTCTTATTCAATTGCTTTAATTTAAAATCCAGTATTGCTTTGAAATTCTGTACATATATTGAAGATTATGCCTGTAGGTCCATGAACAAAGAAGCTACAGGTTTCTTGATTTAGGAAGATGCTGACACTACCGTTTCTATAATCTTCAAAATCTATGAGAAACTTTCCTGTAAACACAGCTCAAAAAATTTACAAAAACATTCCCTTGTAATATCATTTCAGTGAGTATACACCATGACCAGTCACCAATGTTCTAAAAATTTCAATCATCAACAGCTTTACCAAAATACTGTTACTTCGGCAAAAGCATAAGTATTCTGAATTTTCTGAGTTACCTAATGATGACAGAAAAAACTAGGGCATTATTTCGATGGAAAAATATCTCGGTAATAAGACTCAAAAAGAATGAGGGAGGATTACAATCCAAACCTCAAACATGTATTTTCCATACTACAGCAAATACCAAGAGGAGTTTAATCAACTCACAATAATAATAATGATAATTTTTTATTTGGAAAGTTACCGGTATTTTTGCAGCTATCAAAATCACAATTGTTTATAAAAAAAAAAAAGGAAAGAAGGCTATCAAAATGCTTATTACAGGGTCATGTTCCCAAGGACCAACATACTGACCCTATGGAAGCAGCTTCGGATCGTAGACATTTCAAAGCAAATTAAAAACAAACACATTCATCTGGGCACACAATATAATTTTACAATTATTGGCTAAGCGACAATGCACTATTATAGGTGCATCATGACGGGGGTAAAACTGGAAATGAATGAAAGCACACAAGTTCACTGAAATAAAACACACTCAACACAGGTTCCTGCTTCTAGGAGAGGTTTGAGTAACCAAATTATGTTGGAGAGTCTGGATAACGAAATTATCTTTATTTTTTACCTTTACTGAACATTATAAACCAAGTTTATTTATTTTCACAAAGGGATAGATTAAATACACAAAAAAAAACCAGAAATAAGTTATACGAGTTACAGAAAGCATACACAGCACGTATTTAACATTGTATATTATGAAGCTTTACGTTTCTTGAAAAACTACTTTGATACAAATTATTCACGAATAACCAATGTCATGAGAAACAGCACCTGTATATGCTAATATATTAGGATGCTTTCTTCCTACAAAACATTAGTGCGTCCAGTTATTGGAAGAGATACGTAGTTGGTGATTTAATTTAAGGCTAAGAACAGAATTTGCAATTAAAAAAGCTATCAAATCAGAAAACACCTTAATTATGCATTGAATCAAGTAAGGAGGCAGGACAGCAAAAAAAAAAAAAAAAAAAAAAAAAAAAAAAAACACCGTAAGGCTGGCAATCGTAACTCGAAAATTCTTGCCATAAATCCGGAAGAATAACAACACCTACTCAAAGTGGGCTACACACTAATCAACACACACACACACACACACACACACACACACACACACACACACATATATATATATATATATATATATATATATATATATATATATATATATATATATATATATATATATATATATATATATACATAATATATATACATGTATAAAATATAAATAGATATAAAATCCACGACTGTTAAGTAAAGGACGCCAGACAGTCCAAAGGCCTCGCAGCACTCCAGTGTTTCCCTTTCCTTCCTGGATTTTACCTTTATTTATGTATTCATCACGTTCCATATTTTCTTGATTCGGTTATACATGTATAATATATACATGCATGTGTCTCATCACGCAGTTATAAAGGAGAATATTAACCCTACTTATTTTTATTACTACTCTTTTATTTTATTCTACTTGAATCCAATGACCTTACATAAAGCTAATGTAACAGAATTAATATGGGTGTTGTATTATTCCTTTCCCTATTAACACAGTCATACTCACATGAATGTTACCACTAATAATGGTTTGAAAACTAAAACCTTAACAAACATATGCAAAACTTACGGCATATTTAATCAAACTTAAAAATGCATGAATTCAAACCATTAAAATTTTCTTGGGCCTGTTAAGTCCAAGAAAATCATAGAACTCCCTAACATTCTGAGAATGCGTGAGAAGTTCTCAAAAATTGCCTCTCTTATAACTTCCGCGAGAATTTGAGAGTCGAACAGAAGGGAAAGTAACGTTGGAATTTCAAAAAAGTATTTATATTTATACATAACAGCACACTCTTATATATATGCAGCATATATTATATACTAACTGACCAACCTAGTGCTGCCTGGGAAAACTCTGAAGATCTCACAAAAATTATCCTGCACCTCCTTCTACTGACTGTCCCTTTTATCCATATATCACTTTTCTGACTGTCACAATTATCCAGGTATTACTGTGGTACTGTCCCTTTTATCCAGAAATTACTGTACTATTTGTCCTTTTTATACCAAATATTACTCTACTGACTGTCCCATTTATCCAGAAATTACTGTGGTGACTGTCCCTTTCACCCAGTAATTACTGTTCAGACTGTCCATTTTATCCAGGTATGGCAGTGCTGGCTGTCCTATTTATCCAGGTATTACTGTAGTGACTGTCCTCTTTTATCCAAGTATTACTCTACTAGCTTTCCCATTTATCCAAGTATTACTGTGCTGACTGTCCCTTTCATTCAGGTATTACTGTACTAAAAGTCCCATTCATTCAGGTATTACTGTTCTGACTGGCCCTTTTATCCAGGCATTACTGTGGTGACTGTCCCATTTATCCAAATATTACTGTAATGTCTGTCCCTTTCATCCAGGTATCACTGTGCTGACTGTCCCTTTTATCCAGGCATTACTGTGGTGACTGTCCATTTTATCTAGATATTATTACTGTGCTGACTGTCCCATTTATCCAGACATTTCTGTTCTGTCTGTCCCTTTTATCCAGGTATCACTGTACTGACTGTCCCTTTTATCCAGGTATCACTGTTGGCTGTCCCATTTATCCCCGTATTAAAACCTACCCTATTATCTAAGTTGGGTCAAATGGTGGCAACATGCTAAATTTTGTCTAGATCGGTAAAGCAGTTCGGATTTCTTTAGTGCACAAACATATATACAAGCATATAAACAAACATTCACTTTTATATATATATATTATATATATATATATATATATATATATATATATATATATATATATATATATATATACACTAGCTGACCAACCCAGCGCTGCCCAGGAAATCTCTGAATGACAACAGATAAATTCTCTCTCTCTCTCTCTCTCTCTCTCAATCCTGTTAAGATAGTTGTTCGTTACATTGCCCAGCATTTTTGGCATTTTATATTTCACCACTTCTCTCCCCCATTCCTATCGGGGCTGAACTTGGGCTTGAATGGCATTGGGAGTATCTGTATTCATCCCAGCAATCTTGAAAACTATGGATTAGACTATCTGTCATTTTTTACATTTTATTTTTCACCCCTTCTCATGCTCCCCCCACTCCTATCGGGGTTGAACTTGGACTTAAAGGGCACTGGGAGTTTCACTATTCATCTCCACAACCTCAAAAACTATGGATTAGACACCACTGTCTGTCGTTATTTATTATTTTTACATGTCACCCCCATTCCCACCCGCCTCCCTATTGGGGCTGAACTTGGATTTAAAGGGTATCGGGAGTGTCACTATTCTTCTCAGGGACCTCGAAAACTATGGATTAGACACTAATATCTGTCTTTTCAGTTATTTTTACATGTCACCACCTTCCCGCCCCCTTTCTTACCCACCCTTCCTATCAGAGCTGAACTGGGACTTAAGGGCATCGGGAGTGTCACTTCTTCTTCTCAGGGACCTTGAAAACTATGGATCAGACACTAATATCAGTTGTTTCGGTTGTTTCTACATGTCACCACCTTCCCACCCCCTTCTCACCTACCCTTCCTAGGGCTGAACTTGGACTTGAAGGGCATCAGGAGTGTCACTATTAATATCAGCGACCTCAAAACTGTGGATTAGACAATAATATCTGTCGTTTCAGTTATTTTATATTTCACCCCCTTAGAAATTCATTTCTTGCTATAATGTGGTTTGGATTCCACAATAAGCTGCAGGTCCCATTGCTAAGTAACCAATTGGTTCTTAGCCATGTAAAATAAGTCTTATCCTTCGGGCTAGCCCTAGGAGAGCTGTTAATCAGCTCAGTGGCCTGGTAAAACTAAGGTATACTTAACTTTTTTTTTCCCAGCCCCACTCCCTATCAGGGTTGAACTTAGATTTAAAGGGCATCAGGAGTGTCATTATTCAACTCGGCGACCTCAAAAACTAAAGATTAGACACTAATATCTGTCGTTTCCGTTATTTTTACATTTCACCCCCTTCCCAGCCCCCTTCCTATTGGGGCTAAACTTGGATTTGGGCATTAGGAGTGTCACTATTCATCTCATGACCTCAAAAACTAAAGATTAGACACTAATATCTGTCGTTTTCCGTAATTTTTATATTTCACCCCCTTCCCACAACCAACCCCCTTTTGGTGCCACAGTGTTCTTTCCCAGATGGTAAGTCATATGTGTACCAAGTCTGGTTGAAATTGCTCAATGCATTTCAGCGTGTATGTGGAGATATACACACACATACATCCATTTTATATATATAGATATATACAATTATATATATATATATATATATATATATATATATATATATATATATATATATATATATATATAGAGAGAGAGAGAGAGAGAGAGAGAGAGAGAGAGAGAGAGAGAGAGAGAGAGAGAGAGAGAGAGAGCAAAAGCCCAATTAATTACCCGTGTTTGAAAGGTCCCAAAGGAGAATGTACCTTTCATCCTACCTCAAAGGCACTGACAGTAACTTACCAGAAAAGTTATTTTTTGGATACAAAAGAATTTCCTTTTGAAGAATAAGTGAATAACATGGGTTAGATTTCGCATGTACAGTTTTCTTTTGTATATCGATAAACCAGTGAGCAAATGCCCCCTCACTGACACCTGGACACAAAGGTCTAACAACATTTTGTGGGAACAGAAAAGTATGAGTAACTAAAAAAGGGCAGCAAGGATTTATCTTTTATGTATAGAATTAATTTTAGCAGGCCTTATTCTCCTATCTTCCATTCCGTTGGATGGATATACGAGTACAGTACAGCTTGTTCTCCAAGTGAAAACGAAACTACTTTACTCCTCTCCCACTGATCCAGTTTATCATTATCCTCTTACTATACCTCTCTAGAACTATATTCTCTGCAATATTATCTACCCTGAAGCTCCGTAAGGTTTTTGCATCTCTGAAGACTGGTATTGAATTTGTTCTGTCCCATATCCTACATAATCCCAACAGGGGTTTAACATTATGGCTTGATTTTTTGTTCAATAACCCTTCCTCTTGGAAACATGCCCTGATTCAGACATTTCCTGAAAACGATGAACGTTCTGTTCCTTCTTGCTACCAACCAACCAATTGCCTTAACCTCTATTCAGCACCTACTTTCACGAACTATTTCAATCTAACTTTTTTTCGTTTGGATCATAATATAGTTTCCAAAAAGAAAGTTCTATTCTTCTCCTGCTCTTTATGAATGACCATCTCTTATCCTTATTGTCTTAATAACGTTATTGGTGATGACTTATCCACCTATACTGCTTCTGGATTCATCTCTCAGAAGCATTCTGTAACGCAGCCTTATACAAAGCCATCAAGACAGTTTCTTCGTCTTGTGCTGTCTCCCCACATATCCTATTGTTTGACTCTTCAAAGGAATATCTACGTGAACCTTCAAATCCTGTTAATACCAGACCTCAGGCTGCTTCTAACTCGGTTTGGTGAGATCACAACATATTGCTAAATATCCTCTGTAATCAACTTGCTGTACTGTTGGGATGAAGTAAATTCTTCACTGCATCATAGTTATTAGAATTTTTATGGGATTCATTAATCCTTGTTTGTGTCCTGTTCATCTCATCGATAGGAATGAAACTAGGACTTTTCAACTGATCAATGATCCCACCTTTGCCCCATCTTTCTTCCCCTCTTCCTCTCTCTTTCATTCCAACATGTACTATTCTCTTCTTTGTTCCGTTCAGTTAATCTTGGGTTATTGAATTTCTGAGCGTTATATGATTCTCTATGACTCTAAGTAAACACATTCCTTCTCTGGCAGTCGACTTTAAGAGTTTCAACTCTCTCTTTCAAAAGTGTAAATAGAAAAGATAAATTTGATAAATGGAGAGAGAGAGAGAGAGAGAGAGAGAGAGAGAGAGAGAGAGAGAGAGAGAGAGAGAGAGAGAGAGAGAGAGAGAGAGAGAGAGGATCCCGTACGTGTGCGTTTACAAATTACGAATTCTTTTTACATTAGACCGCTATACAACTCACTCGCATGATTTTACTTCATTTGGAAGAAATGTCCGTAGAGAACTTGAACGTCAGCGATAATTTAGTCTTTCCCTTGTAATAAACTGGAATGATTTTGGCTTTTTCAGTATGCGTACCGGAATGCGTATATGCGATTATCTATGAATCCATAAATTTTTGTACTCACGATTTTTTTATATTTTTCTGTACGATAGCTGCCTTAAGTATGAGGATCTTAAAGAAAGTTATCACTTTCCAATATGACAACTTTTAGTCTTCTGGCGGGACCTTCCGGAGACAGCAAAAAATATATGCATTTGTTTGGAAAGCTTTTAGTTTCTTGGATGAGAGTGGTCTGAGTGATGAAGGAAAGCTGCCCAAATTTATAACACTAAAATTAATGATGCGAATAAAATAAAAGTATATTATGAAATTATTTAAAAATAAGATATACTTTTCTCAAGTTAGCCTAAAAACGAATCATAATTTCATTATGAAAAATAAGATTGTGCCCCCTTACACATATCCAAACATTTTTTGTTTCTTAAACCTACCTCCTGTAGAAGAGAATTAGAATAGAGTATAAAATGGACGAGAGGTCAAAAGATAAGCAACTAGATATTATATATGATAAATAATCTCATTCAAGAATTACAATGTATATAAAAGTTTGAAGGAAGCTCATAATCCGAAAGGTTTAAACACAATGCAGTAATGACAATCACCTTTTTTTCTGGAAACCCTTATGCCAGGGTAATAACTATTAACGTTGGTATCCTTCAAAGAATGGTTACTGTAATAAGATGTAATAATAATGATCAAACTTCCATTTCAGAATTAATTTCCTCAAAGTTTAATTAATTAGGAAGCCTGGTGGAAGCCTTATTGAGTGCATTTACATTTCCAATAGATTATGGAGAGAGAGAGAGAGAGAGAGAGAGAGAGAGAGAGAGAGAGAGAGAGAGAGAGAGAGAGAGAGAGAGAGAATTATAAAGAAGAGGAATCCAAATGTGAAAACATGGAAAAGTGAAAGAGAGACGGGCGATGAGGAAGCTAAAGATTTTAAACACACACTACTTACATTCACCTATGGAAATTTTTATACTTTTTTCTTCTTTTACTTGTCTATGTCAGGTCATATCAATAGTCAATCTGACAGAATGAACACATTAAAACAAGATAGTCGTTTCACATGGTTGCCAAGCAAGTTTTAATAGATGATCTATGATTAAATTAAGGATTACTGGGAACGTAAATGCTTGTCAGCTTTCAGTTTTCTTAATTCTAGCAAAATTTATTGTTCTCCTTTCTTCCATATAGTTTTTAAACGTTTATCATTTTTACAGGGAAATTTACATTTTATTTTTCAAAAGAAGAAGGGCTATGAATTGTAGTTTCGTCTTCTTATTAGTATGAGTTGAATCATTTCATTTGAGTATTTCCTACTTATGTTGCCATTCTTTAGAAAATGTTTTACCTTAAATAGGGTGTTTTCTTTTTAACTTTTCTGATATTGTTACCGAACCTCTTCTGTTTTAAAGTCAAAATTTAAAACAGAATGGGAAAAGGATTCGGAAAATTTCCCCTCCTAGACGTATTAATCGTAAGAGAGCAGAATAGACACGCCTTCGCAGGGTATAGGAAACCCACTTTCGCTGATTCTTATATTCATTTCCTAAGCTACCACGATGTCTCCGTAAAGACCACGGTTGGCTGCAACCTATTTTTCAGCGGGCTTAAGATATGTTCAAATGGGTACTTAAAAAAGAATTCGATACGATCCGTCAACATCTAATGCAACAGCTCTACCCACCGCACATTATCGAGAAGGATATTAATAAAGCGAATAGAATATACTACAGAGGTCCCACTGACAACAGACAAGCAGATTTTAACGACAAAATAAAGCTTCCGTATGATGAAAACAACCAAAAGGCTACAGAACACCTCAGGTCTAATATAATCAATGTATTTGCCATTTTCCCAAAACCATCGGGAGTTCGTTCATCAACATATACTTAAATAAAAAAAGGAGGAGACTCCGGAGTTTACAAACGTACCATGCAGCAATTGTAATGAGATTTACGTGGGGGAGACGAGTAGAACCGTCTCGCAAAGATTAACAGAGCACAAAAGATCAGTACGGTATGCTTCAGAGAGTTCGGGGATTTTCGTACATATTAGGGATAAAGGCCACACCATAAATTGGGGTGGGGCAGAGCTGATCTTCAAAAGTAGCTATCCGCACAAAAGGAGAATGCTGGAATCTGCTATCATCAATCAAACCAACAGAATGAACCAGTCAGGAGGACACTGGAAATCGGCTGTACTGACGAGTTAATCCTCACGCCTCTTCTCAAGCAGGTGTTCCAGAGAATACGCCCACCAGACTCGACGCAGTTGGGGGTGAACGAGGCCTAAAACACCAGGGAATAACCTATTTTCCATCCATCCCAGGTCAACGGTCATCTGTTTACCACCAGCGTTTTACTGCCACACCTATATATATGCCTTATATATATATATATATATATATATATATATATATATATATATATATATATATATATATATATATATATATATATATATATATATATATATATATATATATATATATATATATAATATATATATATATATATATATATATATATATATAATATATATATATATATATATATATATATATATATATATATATATAATATATATATATATATAGATATATATATAATATATATATATATATATATATATATATATATATATATATATATATATATATATATATATACATACCTGTCATACACCATGCGTCCATATTTTACAAGTGAACAGGTAAACAGAAGAAAGTGTCCAAAATATATGGTTGCAAAGTACAAGTAGTGTTTGATGGGCCTTTTATTTTCATCATATATATAAAATTATATACATAGTATCCAAACCATATACATGTCCCTTTTACTATCATCTTATCTAGTACGTTTAAAACGTCCATAATTTCCCTTTTGGTAATATTTTTCACAGTATCCTTCCATCTAATTCTTGATATTCTTCTTCATTAAAACTGAATAAAATCTTTTAAATGTAGTTTCACTGTCAGTCATGATTCGTGTCCCTATGG